>NC_136610.1:12574951-12732451 GCF_933228915.1 Telmatherina bonti | reverse complement strand
TGAGGGAAACCTATTTTTGCCTCAATTACTGCTTGGTTGCTGTCTGTCTTTTGCAAAAATTCATGACAGGGAGTGCGCCATGATATAGCTGACAGGGTTAGCGTAGCCTTCTTTTCCTGCCTTGGTTCGCTTTGGACGACGAAAACATCAAACCATCATTAGACTTCAAAGGTCTGTGTCCTCATCAGAGAAAATTCCCCTTCCCCAGGTGCAACAGCTCCAAAAGGCCCAAGCACAGAAAATGTTCCCTTCTTCTTTTCTATATGCCATCATATCTCTCCTGAAACCCTTTTTTTATATAAAAAAAATTAAAACCAAATAAAATGAATAAATTTTTACATAAACAGTGTGTTCCACCATCTTCTGAGAAAAAAAAGTCAAATCCCTGCAGCTGATGTGAAACCAGCAGAGAAACCAGGATCAACACTTAAAGCCTCCGTTGTGTTTTCCATTAATAACCTCTGACTAACATCTTCCTCTTACATCGTTTAAAGACTTCTCGGATTGAATATGTATGTGTCTTCAGTCAGATGTGCTTCTTCAGGAGTCTCAAAGTCTCACCATGCCATAGTTCAATTGGATAGTTAGTCAGTCAAACAACCCAGTTTCTATGGGCCTCTGTGTATTTATATTTGCTTAAATTTTCATATAGCAACATATTTTGTATTATATTGGTTTGGAGGAGGGCTGAACTTTGCAGGAAGGTCAAATCTACAGGCAGTGAATGATTTAACACTTGAATGCTCATGCAAATGTGACGTGTTTGTCATCTCAATGAGATGAAAGCCAAACACATCTGTTCAAATTTGCAGCAGCAGAACGACGTGCAGAGTGTTGCACCAGGTGCCTTGACTGTCACATGAGGTTTACTCTGAATCATGACCACCATGTTTAATGTTTGTGCTGGTCTCTGTATTGCTCTGTCATGTGTATAATGCTTGTTAAGAATGGATTCAGCACAGCAGGATGGATTTAAAAAAATGCAAACTAAAGCAAATAACAGAAGAAAACAGCACAGTAGCTGACGAGCAGATGACTTGTTGCATCTGCATGCATCTTACATGCTGCTCCAGAAATTCAAATGGACCATTTTGTGTTACCCTCAGGGTGCAGCTGATGTTTGACTCTATCACAAGTTTATTACTGCCATAGAATCATCTCTGTTCCTCGGCCATCAGCTGCAGATAAAATAGAAGAGAAAAACAGACTCATAACAGAGTTAGAAAAAAGTTAAAAGAAATCATTTTTCATAAGGTTGTTTTTCTCTGGCTTTAATCTAAGTTTATCAATTTAACTATACAGACTTTTTAAGTCTCTTAAAATGTCTCATTTTAAGTCAGTAGAAGTTATAGAAGTTACTATTTTTTTTTTTTTTACTTTTACAAACCAGTAAACAACTGGTGAAATACATAAAATGGTAATAGTGTCTTAACAGAGAGTCACTCTATCCATGCATGTCTAAGTAAATTTCTGTCATATTTGCTACACAAGTCTTAGCAGAGACTTTTCTTCTGCAAAATATATTTGCAGGTACCCAAAGTTACACACAAAATGTCTTATACAGTTTACAAACCATGTAATGCACATGCAACTATCTAAAATTACACACAAATTAGTTTGTACAGTTTGCAAATCATGTATTACACACACACACTGAGTCACAACAGTGAGTCGATTTTTTCTCCATATTTTTCACTTGGCACTTTCGCTGAATCTCAAGAACATTAGCTAATTAGATTACGTGCAAATGTAGCAACTGATATTGTGTCATGTTTGCTGCTGCTGAGTGTGTGAGGGTGTGTGTGTATGTACTGATTGGCTGTTTAAATAATCAAAAAGACAAAAGAGACTAAGACTTTTGAAAGAAAAGGTGGAGAAGTACTCCCATTAAAAACTTTATGTGCTGATACAACAATGTTCTTTGCTTTAACATGCAAAACCCTGAAAAATCTTACTTACAAAAATGTTTGGAACAATATTTTAATGATTTGGGTGAAATGTACAAAAGTTCTATTATAGTGATACTATCATGAATGTAGGGCATTTAAGTAGGATCATGTCATGGTAATCAGGTGGACTGAGGCAGGGGAACTGAAGAAGGAAGCTTGGATCCAAAAATCCAAAATCCAAAAAGATGAATAATAAAAAGGTTTATTACAGAAAGTCAGACATGAAAAACAGATCTGTGGAATCTGTGTGAGGACTCCTAAGCCAAGTGTGGAAAATGCTACGGACCCTCATTAACAGATCCCTTATATAGAACATAGACAAAGACATTCGTAAGTTCACATCTGGAACAGTCGTAGGACGTACATGTAAGGGAAATATCACACCCTTCATGTATGGAACCAAGATTTTACAGACCACTTCACAGAAAACAACCAGTTCTGCTGAAGTTAGTAAATATGCCCAAATTTAGTAATCATACTGTAATGCTGAGGATCAGACGCTACGGTAAATCTATCTTTAATAACTTATTGAAAACAAATCTACCAACTATTGTGGGTATAAAAATGTCATTGTCTTAATAATTTGTCATGAGTTAGAGGTCATCCCCGGCTGATGTAAAATGTAACAGGTATGAACAAGAGGACCTTTTAATACAAGATGACTTTGAACTAGAAATTCCATTCATTCATTTTCCAAACTGCTCAGTCCTATTCAGGGTCGTGGGAAAGCTGGAGCCCATCCCAGCAATCTTTGGGCAAGAGGCAGGGTACACCCTGGACAGGTTACCAGTTCATCACAGCAAACCAGTAATTTAGATGTCTACTTATGGTTCAGACATTTCTTTTTTCTGATTGATCACATTTTTTTTTAGAACAGCAAGCTGTGCAAGACATACTTACATACTGTAGTGTTCTGAGCTAATTTATCCACATCGCCTCATGGGTATGGAGGTTGTGACAGGAATAGTTCTCTGATTGTTGTTACCAAGTAAGTTTAAGTACTGTTATTGAATTACCCTTATTCATGGTTAGGGTTCATGCCAAGTTTGGCTTGTAGTTCTGGTTTCAGTTTTGGCAGCGTGAGTCTGGGAGGTTGTACCTGGAAATTACCTCATTGTGGTGAGCTGTTTGTTACAATACTAAACAGCTGACATGTTCATGCAAAAGATAAGTGCATTCTACATTCTACTGAATATCTCTGACTTCTGTGAGTAGCATATATCATTATGCTCTGATCTTATTAGAAAATTTAAAAAGCTTTGAACTTTCTTTTGCACAGGATGAGACTGAAATCAAAGGATTTTCAATCAGTGCTGAATGCGCAGAGATAATTCTGGAAATCATTGCATGATTTAAGGAGGACTATAGTCCTATTTAATCAAAATGTATAATTTGTCATCCCCAAATGCAAGCTAAAGGTTTATAATGCCAATAAAGATAAAACAAACGTGGCTGGTCCCTTAAAAAAGTCTTCCTGGTGACCAATTCACAATTAAAAAGCTAAATTCATTAGTAGAGTAGTCTAGTGGTAACACAGTAGTTATAGATGTAGGCTTGGGGCATTTCAACATGGATTTGAGTCCACGGTGTGCCAACAGAGATGAACCCCTGTGGGCCCTTGAGCGAGGACCTTAATCCCTCCCACCTGCTCCTGGGGTGCCGAGGATACATGGCAGCCAACTGTTCTCTGTTACATCCAGAGATGTGTAGGATGCAGAGCGTCCTACATTTCTACTTCTACACTTCTACTTTGTACTTCATTCATCCCTAGTTAGGATGAATAAAGTAGAAATGATCATATGTGATGGGTCATTATCTGTATTGGTTATTGTCTACGAATAATTACATGAATTAAAATATATTTCTCAGCAGAACTCTACAAAAAAGGAGAATATCAAATAAAAATTAAATCAGTGATTAAACCCCATGACAGAAATTTTGAGACTTTTGTCTTGAGGAAAATGAACATTTATCTTTGTGTCCAATGCATGTAAAGCACATCCCTAACCATCAGCCAGAGGGAGAAGCGACAAGCACCGGTTGCATAGAGGCATACCTTTCACGTTGGCTAGGAGAAAATGAGGAAGAAATATGCACAGAAAAGTTGCACAAATAATGAGTCATCCCATTGGAATTAGCTCGTCTTGAAAGGCTGAACTTGTTAAGTCAAAGGAGGAGAGTTTAAGCACATGCATGAGGACTGTAATTATGTTTCTACAACCCATCAGCGCTCTGCATATTGCTTTGGGAAGTAGATGTGTGGAAGTGATGAAGGACAGTCTCCCCACAGTCACTTGTACACTGCATATATTTACATATTGAACCTCGGCTGTTTTTTTGTAACTCCCACGTGTTTTGACTCAGAGTTTTGTGTCTCAAAGTTATTACAATAGCTGCAGCAGAAATTTGTCTTCATAATATTTAAGAACCTCAAGATTGTACTTCAAGATTTCCTTCTGAACTAAAATACAAAGAAATCAGCAATGAGGCTGAGGTAATACCAACACAAAAATAACAACATGCATTACTTATATTAGGAAATGTTCAGGGTTTCATTGGGATTCAGTTATTCTGGAGATCAGGGACAAAATGGGTTTAATAAAATAATATATATATATATATATATATGTATATATATATATATATATATATATATATATATATATATATGTATATATATATATATATATATATATATACATATATATATATATATATATATATATATATATATATACATATATATATATATATATATATATATATATATATATATATATGTATATATATATATATATATATATATATACATATATATATATATATATATATATATATATATATATATGTATATATATATATATATATATATATATATATATATATATATGTATATATATATATATATATATATATATATATATATATATATATATATATATATATATATATATATATATATATATATATATATATATATATATATATATATATATATATGTATATATATATATATATATCTATATATCTATTTGTATGTGTATATATGTGTTGTAATTATTCTCATATGTTATTCATACAAAAATACAAATGTGTCAAATAAACTTTTGGAAATGTAAAAATGTAAGCAGGTGCAGGCTCCCAGTTGCAACATTTCATTAAAAGTTACATCTTTACTGGACGTACACTAAGATTTTGTCAACACCATTATGCATAAAGAAATTACCCGGTTTCTGGTATTTTCATTCATTGTTGTTTCTTAGTTCTTTGAACTATTTACACATTTTCAAATGAATCCTACCACATTTTAAAAGTTGGCTTAGTCAGTATTTAACTACTCCCATTCAGTTTATACTGAATAATCAATTCTCTATTGAATCACCACAATGAAAAGTGGAACGTAGAAGTAAAAAACATGCATTGATTTGAGAAAATTTACAGTTTTAATAACAAAGGCTTCTCTGGAGACAATACAGATATTAAAACAACAAAAATGACAAAGTCCATCTGATGGAGTTGACCAGGCATGATTATGGCAACAAATAAGTGACAGTGGTGAAAAACCAGCAAATAAAAGAAAACATCATGCTAAAACTGACAACTAAGTTGACGTAAATATTGGAATGTTGTACAACATGCAGGAAAGATTTGTAGTGACAGGTAGACAAAAAGTTTTTGAAATGCATCATGAACTAATTCAAATTGTTTACTGTGTCTCTAAAGCAGAGGGGAATTAGTAAAGATTCATGTCAACATAGTAGTGTTCAAATGGCATTATCAGTCAGTGGATTTAATCACCACACAATATAAATGTTCTATGTTCTCTTTATAAAGTCCATGACTGCTGCAGATATCTGGTACTGTACATGTACCTGTTGCTACTTGGTCATACTGGTGATGATGGTTCCTTCAGCCTAGAATATCTCAGAATAAAACAAAGCAGTCATTCTTATTTCCACTGGAAATAAACATTTGGTCACTTGGGTTGAAAAATTCAGCTTGAATATCTTGATATTCAAGATAGATTTTTTTTTTTTAAATTTAATGTTTTAACCATCTAATAATTCACAAAACAAGTAGGTAAATTCCACCAGAGCCCATCTCCGTTGTGGTGCCTTCAGGTCTCCTTCTAGGCTCCATCTCTGTTTCCTCCATCAACATTTCCAGAGCCCTCTGTACTTCAGCAGTACTTAAACCTTCATGGACATCTGGGTCCTGAGTTATGCCAGCCCAAGAGTAGTGACTGGACTGAAACACTGAGCTGTGGCTTGTTGCATAAATATAAAGGGAACATTATCAGAGGAAGATAGAAAAAGAAAGAGACAGACCAAGAAGTAACACATCAGTACAGGTTGGAAGCAAGATTGATGCTGAATTAATCGTCGACTGAGGTGCATCGCTGACAAAAATATCTACCAGTTTTGTAGTGGGTCTTTGAAATGTGTTTAGGACTTGTTTTGATGGCACATTAAATTTATTAAGACCATCACTGGAACCTTTGTTACCCGTAGCATCTCAACAGTAAAACTGTTTATAGAGAGTGCATCTCTTTACAGCTTTATTTTGTTTTATGGCAGTCCTTCACACACCAGCAAGTAGAAATACAAACTCTGGCCATCATGAATACAAGCTGTTGCTGAATTAGCAAAGAAACACAAGAAGAGGTAATCAGAGAAAGTGAAAAGAAGTAAAAGATAAAACAAAAGCCAACATCAGACTGACTTTTATTAGCTAGAGAGAGCTCAGAGTACAGGCAGGATACAAGATGGATGCTTAGTGATGTGGCTTTGTTCAGATTAACACAAAACTGCAATAATTTATAATCTTTATGGGATAATGGGATGGGATTATCGTTATATCTTCATATCATCAGTGGAAGTTCTGCTAATGAACGTTTCACATTAAACTACATGTCTAAGAAATCAGAGGAAATCACATGATGTATTGGAAAATATATTAAATAGAAAACTCAGTTTTGTGCTGCTACCATTAAACTGATTGAGACACCATCCGCCCCCCAGCCTCATGCTGTTTACTAATGACATAAAATAAAGTCATGTGATTAAGAGACCATATTACTTAGTCACCAGCAAACATCATCTATCATACTGTAGGTTATCTCTTTTAACAACTTTAGGCTACTTTATTATAAACACTGGCAGAAAATTCATGCTTAGCTACAATTTATTATGTTATTTTCTAATGTCAAATACTATCCTGACTGTAAATTAGATTTTGACAGCACATAAAACATAAAACCACTGATAAACCCAATATAAATCCTCTACACTCTCCAATGTGGCCATGCCAGCATTGTGCCAGCACATCCTCCTGTAGGCAATAACATGAAATGTGTAAAACATTGTAAAAAAAAGAAAAAAAGCTGCTGTTTCTCATTTCATGGTGTGTTGATGACCCTCATATGACCTGCTTACCTCTTCAGGGTGGAAATTACTTCTGAAAGACACTGAGTGGTATGAAGAAAAGCTAATTTCCATCATTGCCTGTAATTTCTGTTTCATTCCTTCTTACGGTTGACTGAGAATTGAGAGGCAGAGGTCCGTGAATCAATCCACCAGGACTGTGCCTCAGGACAATACTTTTATGGTGCACTGCCGTCACAGTGCTAAATTAGTTGGATAAGGACAAAAGCACGTGGAAGATCCAATACTTTTCACGTCGCCTGGAGTCGTTTAACAATGACGGTGACATAAGCTTGTGCTGAATAAAACTCTGTCGACTCAGCGTTCAAAAAGAGAACAAGCCTTCATAAAACCATGCAGGCACCCAAATGTGGAAAAGCAACAGGTGCTGATTGATGTGAAATTACAATCAGAAATCAATTTTCTCAGTCAGGCTGACACACCTATGATGCAGTTGGTTGTTGAATCAGGACTGGGTTATACTCGCTGTTTGTAATGTCTCCACGTATGCATCAAGGCTGCCACACGTTCATAGCATATATAAAGTAACATGTCACACGTGCAAGCTGCAATACTGAATATGAACGCTAGAGGCTCAGGAACGTGATATTGGACGTAAACATTATGGTTTTGGTGTTGGATTGTTTTGCAGGGCCCCTCTGAGACCTTGTTTTAAACTACTCTGAGCATCTGTATGATTTTCCTTCTCTGTTGCACAAACACGTGTGCCTTAACAATTAGCAACAGATGTATCATTCACAATTTTCACAATGTTGCGGTGGGGAAGGGTGCCCCTGGAACAAGGATAGTAGCTCAATCACACATCATGGCTGACTATCAGCTTGATTTCACTATTTTAACATGCTGAGCAGTCCAATGGCAAAATTATATAATAGTTTAATAGTTTTTTTTTTTTTTTTTTTACATATATACTTATAAATTCCACTATGGAGATGAATAAATTATTAATATATATATAGTTATTGATGAAAAAAGCCTAAGGGTTTAAAAGGGACAAATGGCTAAGCTTGTAATAAACATTATCTTACTTGCTGGCATACTATTTCCTGAAAACATCCCGAAATGAAAAATCAAGAAATTGAAAAATAACACCATTACTCACAATCTCTAAGCTTGTATTGTGACAATACTGAGTTTAAGTGAAGTAGACAACCATATATGATAAATTCTTTTAAGACTGGACTGCAAATATTAACAACAAAGTGCTAGAAAAGCTGATATTTACTCCTTCATATCATGGTAGAAGTTGAATCAATATACTTTTCACTAGAAAAATGTCATTCTTTGTCAAGATTCAGATACCAAGTCTTGAATTTCCATTTCATAATTTGCATTCTGTGCATACAAGGATGACTAGAAATACATTTTTGAGCAATGCAAAGCCAAACTGAAAGGCTCCACAACATCTTCACAAGCCTGTGGGGGAATGCAGACTCTTTCATGTCAATGTTTTCTACGGGCTGTGATTATATTCAAAAGATAAATGTTGCATTCGGCAGACTGCAAAAGCCATAGACCAGTACAGTGTGCACTAGACCAAAATATGTTTCTAGGCATGCCTAGTCATAAATAGTTAGGTTTTTTTTTTTTTTTTTATCTTTGCATGTGTACCTGAGGGCACAAGACTATAATTACCATCTAAGTCTCAGGTTAGAAAGGTTGAAGAGCCTTTGCCTCAGGTGCCAAATCAGCTGGGTGAGCTTTGAAAGAAGCTGCTTCCCCAAAGCTCTGGAGCAGCTAGTGGAAATGTGCTGGTGGACTGAATTCTCAGATGTGTCAGTGGAGCTGCTAACAGGACTGTGATGTGTTATTCTCCCAAATGCGGTTATGTCTGTTCGACCAACATTTGAAAGTGATGATAATAATCTGTTTGCTAAAAACACATAAGCGACATGCACATCTGCCAGAAAGCAACAAAACATCAGGCAAATTTCATCAACTTCTGTGATACAACCAAACACATAGGTTTTATTTGAAGAGGATGCAATGGATGAGTATCAGAGCACAGGCGCCGGCGCACCTTGTTGAGGCTAAATGATTTCAGAAAGCTAAATGCCTGTTTTCTATAGGATTTATTATATAAACACCATGAAGCATTCACAGACTTTCGCAATGACTAATCTGCTAAATTAAACCAAATTTGGAAAAATGTGTAAAAGCAAATGGATTTTTAAACTTTGTGTTCTATTTAAATATCTCCACAACTAAATAGTCTGCATGGGCTTGTTAATCACCCTCTACTATGACCTTTTCTGCACACATCCCACTGTTATATAGCTTCTATTTGTTTTTCCTCTTTTAAACAGATCCTGATATGGCTGCAAACTTTGCATCTAGTTTGTTTTGGATTTAATTTGCATGGTAAACACTCAGTGTGAGCCTACACAGTGTGTCCGACAAGACTGAAATAGTTCACATAAATGGGATGCTGTCTAATGCAACAGAGTGCGGGTAAAAGATTTGTTACTGTATGATAAATCCAAATGTAGGTTAAAAAGTCAGGAATTCAGTCATAGAAAATCCTGACTATCTGCCAAACCAGGTTCTCTTCTTACTTTTCTACTAATGACCCAGAGCTTTTCTGCCTTCAGGCTTTTGGATGACAGTCGATAGCACTGTGTGTACTGATATACTATAGCTCCCACCTCACTTTTATGCCATGTGGATGTTGGGTTTGACTTGGTTCCCAGAGCAACTTGAGGTCTATGAAAGACTTTGGAAACTTTGTGGCTGAACAATCAATCAAATCTCAGCTTTTTAGTTTTAACCCATAGAAGCTGAAGATAATTCCGATTTTTACACTTCTAGCCTTTTTTTATTTTATTTATTTATTTTTAATTTAACTGATTGTGTTTTCTTTCAGGGCAAAACATTTATTTCCCCTTCCTTTTCACCATATATTTTTAAAGAAAGACAAATAATGATTAAAAAGTCCAACTTATACTGCAGGCTATATCATGGATTCTAAAGGCTGTCAAAGCCAAAAGAAGAGTTTCACAGATATATTGGGAGGTGAAACCCTCCAATTTTAGCAGTTTTCCAACTGAGATGTCCCCTCAAGACACACGTGTTTACATCATCCATGAAGCTCAAAGTTCAAGTTGAAGGTATATGTGTCATATATGCTCCATGTGAAGCTACAAAAAAAGTCATTTTAGGATTGTCGCTTTAGGTTTTAGCTGTACCAACAGGTCAACATAGTTAATCAGGTATCTTAAAAGTAATGAAACAAGTATGTTACATTAATGGCAAATTCTCTAAAAAAATGAGCAGAATTACAATCCAAAGTAGAACTCTAGGTGAGCGATCTTTACATGAGTACCTGGCTGCTATCTTTATTAACCTTTATCACATCATCAGATGATGAACTTTCAGTGTCATTTGTTAGCTATGCAGAAGGAAGCTAGGGGCTAAAGAGTTCACCAACAGCTTAAAGAGAGCATGGTAAGCAGGTCTGGAGCTGAATGTCAGAAAGTTAGTGAGTTTAGAGCTGCGTGGTTGCGAGGACAATGGCATATCAGATATCTTTTTGCAAACCTTTCCATCTTTTTTAGTACGTGGCTCAAATAGATGAGCCTCTGTTAGTTCCACTATGTGCTAATAAAGGTAAGGTAAAATTGTTACTATGTTGCTGTTCAACAGGTATGACGGCGTCACACAGCTGAATGATAATCCTGCCTATCAAAAACAGAACTGGACCACAGAACAGCTGCACCTGTTTTTACTTTTTTCTTTCTTTTGAAATAAGCGCTGGTCCTTTCTTGTTAAGTCTTTGATGCATGAACAGCTTCTCCATCCAGCTGATGAAACACAGCTCAGTGAATGGAAATTCTCCCTATGGTACTAATAACTGACTTTTACAGATCTGAGGCAAATCATGCTTTTGAAAATAGCATTAAGCTTGAGGTGATGCACATGTAAGATACCTCTGTAGTTTTTTTTTTTTTTTTTTTAGAAACCACAGTCTTTATATTGCTGGAACATGCATGCAATCCCAGTAACCTGTTGGGAAAAATGAAATCAGAACTTTCCCTCTTAAAGCTCTCAGGTTTCAGTGCAGGGCAACGACAGCATCATTGATCACAACATTTTATCACAAAGATGTGAATTCAATGCTGGGAACAAGATACTGGTGGGATAGTTTCAGTCTTATATACAAGTAAAATTGCCTTTGAATAGGTAAATAACAAATTGAGGCTATGAAATCTGTACACTATGGGCTGGATCTACTAAAGGTTTGTGTGTACTAAAACATGTGCAAACTTAATTCACAAGCAAAAAAATACAAAACAAAAGAAAAAAAAGCACAAACTAAATTATTAACAGTGCTCACCGATGGTTGCGTATTTCAAAGTTATAAAATAGCGTGTCTGCATCCAGTTAGTAGTCTGACACAATGAATATGCAATATGTGGCAGTCACAGCTGGGATCCCTTAGATGTCCTCTCCAAGTTAATGCCATGTGTCACCAGATGATCACAGTTATTAGGTTTCCACCTACTCAGTGGTCATTACCTGAGGCAAAAAAAGGATTTTTTTTTTTTTTTTTGTAGCTAGATTTCCCAGAGTAATAGGAGCAAATGATTGTGCCCATGTAAAGCTTTTGCCCCCCGCAAATACTGACAGTGTGTACAGAAATTGTAATCACACACATTGGCTTATTGTGGAGTGTGTCTGTGATGCCAAACGCATAATCAACATTGTGGTGAAACATCTCATGACTGTGCATGATTCTTTTATTTTGAAAAACAGATTTAATTTGTGGCAAGTTTTAAGACAGCTGACATTTAGGTGGGTGAATTTATGAAACCCTTAATAAAAATAAACGAGGCCAATATTAAAAACTAAAGACTGTGTCATATTCATTCATGTTTTCTTTCTCTTTTTCCAAGGCAACAGCGCATACCACATACACCCCCCTCTTTTATTTGTAGTTGTTTAATTTTACGCCATAGGCTAATTCTTTTGTTTGCTTTCTAATGTGTGTTTTTACTTCATCCACTGTTTGGATGAAGTAAGCTGTTCAGCCCTGTGTGCAAAAGTCTAGATTGCACATACCAATTACTACTTGCAATGGGGATCTTAGTCGTGCTGGCCCTATGTGTATTATCTTGGACTGCACTGCACCAAAAGCCCTTGTAGCCAAGCTCCACATTATCTTAAAAGTCTCATTCTTCCCTATAAAACAACAGGAACATTTTGTTCTCAGAGTGCATGCTTGCTCGGATTTTGGTAACAGGAGAACAGACAAAAATTCTACAATTATTACTTCTGAAGACAGGTGTAAAAACCAAATCTCACAAAGTAAAATCTGATTTAGGGGTGGGAATGGAAGTTTAACAGACAAAGCTGAATACATCTGCACTTGTGATTCAGGCCTTGCTACAGCAGTGCACTGATTCCATCAGCTAATCACCTGATTAGTTTTGACATTTTAGAAGTACAACTGCATGCCAGAATGACACTGATGCCCCAGAACATGAACTTCGATTTCGAATGTCAGTAGTAAAGAAGATCTGATGTTATGCTTAATAATCTGGAACACTATTACTGGTAATATAAGGTACCGTTCTCAATGTTGGGTTGTCAGTGAACACTAAGCCTGTGTGAACTTTTAACAATCTTCCTGGGGACACCTGAAGCTCATAAAATAATGGCTTTACTTCAACTCTTATCATGTCTGTGAGGGTCATTAAAAAGAAAAAGACCAAACATCACACATCAGCCTCAGGGACCCTTACACAATGAAACAACATTTTAAGATGACTCCTACATAAATTTAATCTTTTTCTCTCAATCATATCTCCCTTTCTGTATTTGGAGAGTGTGCTTCATGGGGAATGGATTAAATTATCCAGGGGAGAAAAGTGATGCTCTGAGCCAAAGGTGGTCCTTATTGTGCTCGTGCGGTGGACAGAATACTTATCATTAATGATCTGTCCTCTTCCTTAGCTTGTTATGATTTTAATGAATAATTGAAGATTCAATATCTTCACTAGAACCAAAAATATCAGACCTTCATGTTCTGGTGTTGTGGGATGTTAAAGGTGAAACAGAGCCCATAAATGAAGGGTGGATGTGGACTTTGATTTGTATCGTAAGCAGCAATTCAGGATTTTCATTTAATTGCTATGACCATCAAGAGTGTTATAGAGATGCTGATTCTGTGATAAAATCTTGATTAAAAATAAGTTACAGTAATCTTTTATTACTTTTATTTTGTTTCCCTCTTTAAATGAATAGTCTTTCCATAACATGCATTGCATTTCATCCTCTTTTTAATGGATGGGAATATTTTTCTTTTATTGGAAACATTATCAACTGTATTAAACAATCAGTGATAAATATTTAGAGGACTTTAAAGGTAATGCATTCACTAAAATGGAAAACAAACTAGAAGTTCAACTAAAAGGTAACACTCTATAATAACTACACACTGTGGAGCATTGGTTCAGCATTTAAAAATAGAGAATTTATCATTTTTCAAAGCACATTTCTGACAGAAAACTCATTTGTATATAGTTTATAAAAACAGTTGTAGATGTTTTACTCATCTTTGATAAGCACATTAGTGAGAAGTTAAAAAAAATTGTGAAATTATCAGTTGTAAAGCAAGTTTCTGACATTAAAGACACACTGCAAAACTTTTGCCATTTTCATTGTCAAGTTAATTTTTTCATGTACTATGTTAAGTTTTTCTGGATCTGCTTTTGTTAAATTTAGAGACTTTAAGTTTTGAGATGGTCATATTTATTTATTTATTTTTATTTTTGGATGCTGAGAATGAGATTTTATTTTACTTCAAGGATTTTATTTGTACTTTGCACTTTCTATATTTTGTACCTGAACTTTCTGACTTTTGGTGTTGGGAAGTATTATTAACAGTGCTCACCGATGAGCCCTATTCTTCATCCTGAGAAGTAGAAATAAATATTAGTGCAATTTGTTTAATCTTGTTGTCTTTACTTTGTTATGATAACAGACATGTTTGTGAATCTTCAGGTATTGCCAAACTTTAAATCTTATCTGTAAATTCTTTATGATGCATAGATAGTTCACGCTTTAGATGAGCTCACATAATATATTTAATAAGTAAGTAGTGAATGCTTAGACCTGCAATAATGAATTCTTAATAACCGCTTTAAAGACATTGGTTGGAAAAGAAATTTGTAAGTTTGTATAGAATATTTATTAAAATATTTACTAACCATTAGCACACACCTTAACCCTGTAAGTGCAGACATACATACAAATAAGTCACAACTGGTTGGTAAATGATGTAATAATAGATCTTGAAATGCTGAATCCACATTGTACAGTATGAAAATACAATAATTAAATAGATATCAGAGATGAGCTTATTAATAGAGAGAACAACTTTCATAAATGTGTATCAGAGAATTGCTTTATAAATGATACTTTCAGGCATCCCCTCCCTGAGCCGTCACCTTATCGTGGTGGAGGGGTTTGTGTGTCCCAAAGATCCTAGCAGCTATGTTGTCTGGGGCTTTATGCCCCCGGTAGGGTCACCCATGGCAAACAGGTGTCTAGGGGAGGGACCAAACCAAGTACAGCTCACAAGACCCCTATGATGTACACAAACTCGGGCAGAAATGTTCCATTGCCCGGATGTGGGTTACCGGGACCCTCCTCTGGAGCCAGGCCTGGAGGTGGGGTACGAGAGCGAGCTTCTGGTGGCCGGGCCTTTACCCATGGGGCCCGGTCGGGCTCAGCCCGAAAGGGTTACATGGGCCCCACCTCCCGTGGGCTCACCACCTGCGGGAGGAGCCATAGGGGTCGGGTGCAATGTGAGCTGGGCGGCGGCAAGAGGTGGGGACCCTGGCGGTCCGATCCCCGGCTGCAGAAGCTGGCTCTAGGGACGTGGAACGTCACCTCTCTGGTGGGGAAGGAGCCTGAGCTTGTGCGCAAGGTTGAGCGGTTCCGGCTAGATATAGTTGGATTCACCTCGACGCATGGCTTGGGCTCTGGAACCAGTACCCTCGAAAGGGGCTGGACTTTCTGGAGTCCTTGGAGGGAGTGCTGGAGGGTGCTGCTTCTGGGGACTCCATTGTTCTGCTGGGGGACTTCAATGCTCACGTGGGCAATGACAGTGAGACCTGTAGGGGAGTGATTGGGAGGCATGGTCCCCCCCTCTGAACCCAAATGGTGTTTTGTTATTGGACTTCTATGCTCGTCATGGCTTGTCCATAACGAACACCATGTTCCAACATAAGAGTGTCCATATGTACACCTGGCATCAGGATTCCCTGGGCCGCAGTTCGATGATCGATTTTGTAGTCGCATCGTCGGATCTGCGGCCACATGCCTTGGACACTCGGGTGAAAAGGGGGGCGGAGCAGTCAACTGATCACCACCTGGTGGTGAATTGGCTCAGATGGTGGTGGAGGAAGCCGGTCAGATCTGGCTGGCCCAAACGTGTTGAGGGTCTGCTGGGAACATCTGGCTGAGTCCCCTGTCAGAGCGAGCTTCAACTCCCACCTTCAGCAGAGCTTCGAACATGTCCCGAGTGAGGCGGGGGACATTGAGTCCGAATGGGCTGTGTTCCGTGCCTCTATTGCTGAGGCGGCCAGCCGGAGCTGTGGCTGTAAGGTCGTTGGTGCCTGTCGTGGCGGTAATCCCAGGACTCGTTGGTGGACACCAGCAGTGAGGGATGCCGTCAAGCTGAAGAAGGAGTCCTATCGGGCCTTCTTGGCCTGTGGGACTCTGGAGGCAGCTGATGGGTACCGACAGGCTAAGTGGCATGCGGCTTCGGCTGTTGCCGAGGCAAAAACTCGGGCATGGGAGGAGTTCGGCGAGGCCATGGAGAAATACTTCCGGACGGCTTCGAGGAGATTCTGGTCCACCATCCGGCGGCTCAGGGGGGGTGGGGGGGAGCAGTGCTCCATCAACACTGTGTACAGTGGAGGTTGGGAGCTGCTGACCTCAACTCGGGACGTTGTGGTTCGGTGGAAGGAATACTTCGAAGACCTCCTCAATCCTACCAACACTTCTTCCGATGACGAAGCAGAGCTGGTGGACTCAGGGGTGGACTCTCCTATCTCTGGGGCTGAAGTTGCTGAGGTGGTCAAAAAGCTCTTTGGCGGCAAGGCCCCGGGGGTGGATGAGATCCGCCCGGAGTTCCTTAAGGCTCTGGATGCTGTGGGGCTGTCCTGGCTGACACGCCTCTGGAGCATCGCGTGGACATCGGGGGCAGTACCTCTGGATTGGCAGACTGGGGTGGTGGTCCCCCTTTTTAAGAAGGGGGACTGGAGGGTGTGTTCCAATTACAGGGGAATCACACTCCTCAACCTCCCTGGTAAGGTCTATTCAGGGGTCTTGGAGAGGAGGATCCGCCGGATAGTTGAATCCCGGATTGAGGAGGAGCAGTGTGGTTTTCATCCTGGTCGCGGAACAGTGGACCAGCTCTATACCCTCTTTGGGGTCCTGGAGGGGGCATTGGAGTTTGCCCAACCAGTCTACATGTGCTTTGTGGACCTGGAGAAGGCATCCGACTGTGTCCCCCGGGGCTGCTGTGGGGGGTACTCCGGGAGTATGGGGTACCGGACCCCCTTGTACGAGGTGTCCGGTCCCTGTACGACAGGTGTCAGAGCTTGGTCTGCATTGCCGGTAGTAAGTCGGATTCGTTTCTGGTGAGGGTTGGACTCCGCCAAGGCTGCCCTTTATCACCGATTCTGTTCATAACTCATATGGACAGAATTTCTACGCGCAGCTGAGGTGTTGAGGGGATCCGGCTCGGTGGCCTCAGGATTGGGTCCCTGCTTTTTGCAGATGACGTGGTCCTGTTGGCTTCATCTGGTCGTGATCTCCAGCTCCCGCTTGAGCGATTCGCGGCCGAGTGTGAAGCGGCTAGGGTGAGAATCAGCACCTCCAAATCTGAGACCATGGTCCTCAGCCGGAATAGGGTGGATTGCCCTCTCCGGGTCGGGAGTGAGGTCCTGCCTCAAGTGGAGGAGTTTAAATATCTCGGGGTCTTGTTCACAAGTGAGGGAAGGATGGAGCGCGAGATCGACAGACGGATCGGTGCGGCGTCTGCAGTAATGCGGACTCTGCGCCGGTCTGTCGTGGTGAAGAAGGAGCTGAGCCAGAAGGCGAAGCTCTCGATTAACCAGTCGATCTACGTTCCTACCCTCACTTATGGTCATGAGCTGTGGGTTGTGACCGAAAGAATGAGATCTCGTATACAGGCGGCTGAAATGGGTTTCCTCCGCAGGGTGGCCGGGCTCACCCTTAGAGATAGGGTGAGGAGCTCGGTCATCCGAGAGGGGCTCAGAGTAGAGCCGCTGCTCCTCCGCATCGAAAGGAACCAGTTGAGGTGGCTCGGGCATCTGGTCAGGATGCCTCCTGGACGCCTCGCTGGTGAGGTGTTCCAGGCACGTCCCTCTGGGAGGAGACCCTGGGGAAGACCCAGGACACACTGGAGGGATTATATCTCTCGGCTGGCCTGGGAACGCCTTGGGATCCCCCCCGCAGAGTTGGCAAATGTGGCTGGGGAGAGGGAAGTCTGGGCTTCCCTGCTTAGCCTGCTGCCCCCGCGACCCGACCCCGGATAAGCGGCAGAAGATGAAGATGAAGATGAAGATGACTTTCAGGCATTTTCAACTCCTAACTAATGTGCTTATCAATGATGAGTAAAACATTTACAACTGTTCTTATAAACCATATACAAAGGAGTTTTGCTGTCAGAAATATGCTTTGTAAATGATTAATTCAGTTTTTGTTAATGATAACCAATGCTTCATAATGTGTAGTTATTATAGACCTTGAATTCAAGCAACATAGACTCTGGAGTCTTCATGCAGTTTTCATAACCTGTTCATAAATCAACGTTCAAGTGGTGACTTACTTCTGCAGAGATATGACTGCATGAAGACACAAGATCAGGATAAACAGTCTGGAACTGAAACAGCAATGCAAAACTGAAACAGCGATGCAAAAAAAAACAAAAACAAAACAAAACTAGACAACAACTCTCAATTCACTACTTCCCTCTTTTCAGTCATGTTGGTGGGCATTTTGAAAATGATCACATAGGTGAATATCACATTCCATGGCCTTCGGAGGATTTAAAACTGGGTATGTGTGGCCATATCATCAATGGGTATGTGTGTGACTTTTAGATGTGTGGTCGAGGGGATTTGGATATAAAGATCAGGATTGTTGTTTTTCATGCAGTTGGAGCCTCGCGTGTAACAGAAGGGAATTGTTTCTTTTGCATTACCTCACAATATTTTTGGATTACCTTGCCATTAGGGATCAGCAGACATATACCGATAACACGGCTACAAGGGTACACACAGCACATTAAAGTCACTTTGCTCAGTCTCTTTAGATGTTTCTGGTCTGTCTCTGTTCCACTCAGCATCAAGTCAACACAACACCACAAACACCTGATTGTCCATGTTAACAGATGCAGTATGTTGTAACGCTTTAAAGGCTCACTTACAGGTGCAGACAGAGGTTCACTGTAATCAGAAATGGTCTCAATAATTTTGCTGCTTTACTGTTGTGGCATCATCAGATGATCTCATGTGCTTTTCTTCACACAAGTATTACACACTCACACGTTGGCTTGAAGTTTCAGAATGTGTTTCAACATTCATCTTTACATACAGCCAATGAACAAGGCCAAAAGTATAATTATATTGGGAAAGACAATATTCTGTTTCATGATCACCAAATCTGCCTTAGGTATCTATTATTTTTTTTTGTTGAAAACAACCATATTTCTTTCCTACATGCATGCTGCAGAACAGCAGCATACTAACAAGTCTCTAAACTATTTTCATTATCCATTTTAGAACAAGAGGAACAAAATAGTAAAAACTGTGATCTAGAAAGATTTGTGATTTAAAAGGAATGTATTTACCTCTGCCTTTTAAGTCACAAATATTGTCGCCTACTTCATAAATCCATCTTGATCAAATCAGGTGGTGAGAGAGGTCATTGTGAAGCAGAGGCTCTCAGGCTACACACAGGCTGCTGAAATGAGCCAATCGATAAGAGCGCAGCAGTGGGCGTTGGTCAGCCAGGGAATTACAAGTTATACACAACTCCAATCCATCATTTTGGGTTTCCAAATCCTTCCCACACCCACGACATATTGGCATACTGGATGATACATGATCATCCAGACTCTGGATGTTTGATTTGAGAGTAAGGTGTATGGATTTTTCTTCCACAGACAACAACACACGTGTCCTTTGAAACACTTTAGTGGTCTGCTAAATAATTTATTCCACTCATCCCCTGTGTGAGCTCAAGTATATGTAGGCCAACATGTCTGCCACCATCGAAAAAGCTGTCCTGATTGCCTGCTTTAATCCTTTGCATTCAGTTTCATGGAAAGAGAAATTAAGGAACTATCTTTCAGTTCAGACAGTTGATGCTTTGATACCAAGTTCACTCAGTTTTCCATCTCAGAACACCAGAGTCCTTTAAGAAAGAAGGGTTTGAGGGTTGAGATGCCAGATCCAGGCAGAAAGGGAAAAGATCCATGGAAAATATTCTGATCTCAAGCTGGAAGGCATGTTGTCACTCAACAGCCACCTCGCTGGTTGTATCAATAGAAATCTTAGAAATTTTGTTCATATAAGTTATCATCCAATTGTATTTGACAACTAAAACTTTTGAAGATTGAGTTAATAACAAAAACAGTCATGTTCTTCCTGTGTGAAATATATATAGCCTGCTTTTATCCCAAATGTGTGGGTTTTTCATTAAGAGCAATTTGAGGATTATACTAATGCTGTTAAGTGTTTAGCACCCACTAATACCATTATGGTTGTTCTGCCCTGGTGATCTTATTCCAAAAAGTATATCCTGCAGGGTGTGTAGAGGAGTTACAAATCCCCTAATCATCATCATCTCTCCAGTAAATCAGGAGCTGGATTAATCTGTTTCATCGTAGTTGTCAACAAGGCTATAAGGTTGTTCTTCTGAATGTGTCTTTGGCAAAATAAAGCATCTATTAACTGTATCAGAAGTTGTTGCCATGAAACCCAGCTGTACTGCCACTAAGTTCATAATGAAGACATTCAATCTTTGTCCAATCTGAGGTTCAGGCAATAAAAGAAGTTCAGTCGAGATCAGGAGAAGATTGTGGCAAAGATTAAATTTTAATTGAGTGACTCTGTTTGAAAGTAATATTGTATTTTCATTTTTATAAGACTTGTCAAAATCAGTTTTCTGTGATGCAGTGTGATGTACTGCCGACCTGTCCAGGGTCACTCCTGTTGCTCGCCTGCTGATTGCTGGGATAGGCTCCAGATTTGAAGTAAGCTTTGTAGAAAATGAATGAATTAATGAAGTAATTAATTTATTATTAATGAAGACCCAGTGCTTCCAAAATGAGATTGTGACTGCAGTGAGATGCTAAAATACTATTTTAAAACTTGAATGGCATCTGACTTGTGAATATGTGAAGAAAGTTTGAGAAAGTACAACTTGTTGGCCCTTCACCTTCAGCTTTACCAACTAAACCCCTCCCCCCAAACGTGGCTGGAGTAACCATGGCAGCTAAAAATATTGCAAAAGAAAAGGCTTTTAAACTACCACTCATTAGGTACTATCGCAGCATCCTTTCTGACAGCAGCTACAGATAATGGCCAATGATAAGCAAGCACTGGATGGGAAATGAGAAGAGCAACCTAGCTTCACAGCTACTAGTTAGTAAAGTCATTAGTATTTCTTAGCTTGTCCTTTTTAAGCTCTGATTAGTTAGTTTGCCTCTGTTGGTTATGCTACAGACCACCATGTCCCTGACCCCCCAATCCCCCCTAACTAATCTGGTACCTGAAACTCTGTGCTTAGATTTAACTTTCAAAGTGATGAGCAGATGAATCAGGCTTCGTATTTTATTAAGATTAATCTCAGAGCAGACCCAAACAAGTACTGGAAAATTATGTTGTGACAGATGTGATGATCATTCGTCTGAAAATCAGCAAAGACAGACTGTTATCACCAAACCTGGCTCTCCTAAAACAGGACAGGACAAAGAGTTCCTGGGCTTTCCTGTTAGGGATCAGTGTCCCAGTCTCCTCTATGTCACACATTGATTGTTTTTCTATCTGTGTGTGACAAGATAAAAACACACGTGGCAGCTGTCACACATCATCAGGGAAAGAGAACGAGATATCTTACGGGTGTATGATAGAAAATTAATGAGATCTCCCCAGTATGCCGTCACAGCTGGAACTGGAGTGGTTCAGTGCCTTACTGGAGATCCGTCAGTATGAATCTTGTTATTTGTGCATTTATAGAGCTATGACAAACCATGTGACCACAGTTTGCCATATGCTTTGGTTATGGAAGATAAATTCAAGCAAAACCATGGTGAAACAGTGAAAAATGAGCTGCTGCTCTAATTTTACTCTGGATTATCCTCTTCTGCAGTCAACGCGTTGCTAAATATAAGAAATGATTTATTCCCCGTCATGTGGTGAATTCTACTGTAAAAGTGACTTCTGGAGGTGACTGCAGTGCCAGCTTGTGAGACAAGAACATGTGTGTGTTCTACATCAATGTTTCAGGATCTGTTCACTCCACTAGTCAGCAGAGAGAAGTGTGCTGCGCTCTTTGCTACTGGGCCCCACCACAAACAGTCACCCCCTGCATCTTCTGCTGGACCCCTTTCTAAAAGAAAAGATTAAAAATTGAAGCTCATTTGTTTATTTATTTTATTTTTTATTTAACCTTTATTTCACCAGGAAAGTCCCATTGAGGTTAAGAACCTCTTTCTCAAGGGAGTCCTGGCCAAGAGGCAGCAAGAGTTACAGGCAATTTACATGTTACCATTTGTAAGTTTACATGAATAATCCAACAACAAGCCAACAGAATCCCTAAAAAATCTCTGTTTTTAATACAAGTTTGCACCTTTTCTGTTTGTTCAGGAGCAAACAGAAGAGGAAGCAGTTGTCATCATAATGAGCCAATGATGGGAAATGCTTAGTTGCAACTTCCCCCCAATAACACCTTGTATGATTTGTCGAGAACTTGACCAGCACAGTATTAACCACGTTTATAAAGCAACATGCAAAAAGCTTCAGAAACATTTTCTTTTATGGACATCAGAGATTTGTCTGGATAGCATGACTTTGTAAAGTTACTTTATGCCATATTGACATAATGTATGCTGCTCATGTTAAATGCTAATGTTTTTATTAGCTTATCATATGTTCATTCATCCGAACCACTTAGTCTGATGAAGAGTCGCGGGGAAGCTGGAACCTATCCCAGCCGTCTTTGGGTGAAAGGCAGGGTCCACCCTGGACAGCTCACCAGTCCATCGCAGTATGTTCAAGTTGTATCTGGAAAATATAAACACCCAGACCGATGATGCTACTGCTGTTGACCAAATCAAGGGTGTGTCTATAGCCCCTCTATGGCTCTCTTGACCACCCATCAAGGGGGCTTAAAATCGTATTACCCCCCTCCCCCCATCCCATCCTGTGAGTACTTCTTCAAAAATTGAATTGATTCATTGACAATAAAATTCTAACAAATATTAAGTTGACTTTTAACTGTTCGAACATCAGATACACAAGTTGAAGTAAAAGCGGCGTGCAATGTACTCATACAGTAGTCTATATGTTGTTGTCTATATTGTATTTAAATGTCTATAAAACTGCCATGATCATAACCCAGTTGTCCAACAACATCTTTTCTATCCCCTGTGTGCATGGCATTTCTCACACATGGTATGAAGACGGTATAAAAGTCATAAAACATACAGATGTGAGTATAAACCAATTGAACGATTGAAGCCACATTATACTGAATCATCTTAAGTAAACAAGTATTGATGAAAAATATCACTTGTTGTTTACTATGACTATTTTTTTTTTTACTTTTTATATCAGTCGACCACTTTAATTGAAACAATTGCTTTATTATTTCCAAAGATCTAAAGTTGTCATAAAAGTTAGCAGCAGAACACAAACTTTGCATCTTTTATCTGAAACTTAGTGGAAACATAAAGCAAACTTCTACAAACACTTCTTACCAGTTACTCCACTCACCTCCGCAAGATACTGTAATAAAACAGAATGAAATTTATTCCCTCTGTATCATTTGATTAAACATGAATTTAAATCCCTGATTATATTCAAGATAATTATGAGGATGCTGAATATTTATAAGAGGTCATTGAAAGAATATTGGATTAAGCAAGCACCAAATGAAATGGAAATGTAGAAGACAAATCTCATATAAAGACTTCCATTATAAAGGAAAAAAGGGCTTTAAGAACTTGTACTTATCTCTTTTTCAGGGCATTCAGGTTCATAGCCTTTTCTGCATCTTCCACTGTTAAACTAAAGTATATTTTATATAAACTATATAAAGTATAGTTTAGTGTATACACTAAACTATTTTAGTAAACACAATTGAATTTTTGTGTTACAAGGACACAAACATCAGTTGCATTGCTTTGTTAGCTTTTGGGAGCATGTGCATGATATGTCCAGATCTTTGGACAAATCCCCTGCGACTCCACAACATCTCTGGCTTGTTTAGCAAGAGCTGATCAAAAACAAGTCGAGACATGATGAATAGCAGCTCCCAGAAACAGGATGCGATCTAATCAGCCTCTCAGAAGAGGAGGTTGAAGCTGGATGTCAGAGCAGAACCCGAGGCTGAGGCCCCCTGGTAGTTAATCTGAACTTTCAAAGAAATCCAATTAAAATGCCAACACTAAAAGGACAAACAAGAGACGAGCATCTTTCTTGTAACACTGCTTCAGTACAAAATAAAGGTATTCTCTCACCACGACACCCAGGGAAATAAGTGCCAGTTGCCTCTGCTGTTATCAAAGTCAGCGTTTCCTATTGTGCACTGGAAATGTGGAGTTGGTACCGACACAAAGACTCTTTGTTTATCTGCTCAGTTTGTTTTCCCAGGGTCATATTGCCATGCTGAGGCGGGAGAGAAAAGGTAAGACCGTAGTGGTATCTGCAATTAGGGTGTAACACAGCAGGAGAGGCTCTGTAGTCACAACATTTCAGTTTTTACTGCCTCCTATTTTAACAGAGGAGAGGACGTTTCAAACCCTCAATGTTTCCTTTTACAACTTGAAATGTGGGTAATCATGGTGCGCCTATTGAGCCGTGTCATTACAAGGAGGAGGAGATATCGCAGCCATTAACAGTTTGTGATTTAAAATTTTAAGTTGTTTCCTGTGGGAACACGCTCTCCCAACCGGCTGCTCGTAATTACAGTTTCAGTAATAAAACTATTAATGTACTCACAGGCTCTGCTCAGACACACTGAAGGAGGTTTTTCTCATCTACATTTGTATTTTCACACCCTGCAACACACTTTGTGTCACTTAGAGCGGCTTAAACATTGTGTTTGTTTGCTGGTGACTGCAGGTGAGACCAAACACACTTAAATAAAAATGTAGATGGCGATAAATTTCACATGATGAAATCTTCCATCCTTTCATATTTGTTGCAATTCCATGAACTGTTTTTGGATTTTCAACAAAACAAAAATAAAAACTCTAAAGAATAAAAACAATCCCTCCAAATTTCCCTCATCCAAGTGAAACAAAGTCTTGATCTTGTTTCTTACTTTCCTTGTTTTGTTTTATTTATTTTGTTGCGGTACAAGGAATTTCTTTTTGTGGCCTCGTTCTGTCTCATTCAGTTTCAGTGCCAGTAGATCAAAGAGCTGAATGAACCAGATCCTGTACTGGTAAGGGTTCAGATGTTGCAGTCACAGAAACCACCACCATACATAAAATTCATAAAATTCAATTATGTCAAGTATATTCATTTAAGTTTTTTATGTCTGGTTTTCTGGCTGAACCCAGAAAGCCAAACGTATCATATTTGATACAAACGGTTTCTGAGATTTTTGTCAGAAACTTTGCTTAAAGCCACGTTGTACCCCGTTGTGTCCTGCCTCCTAACAGAAATGAGGAGTCAGAAGACCACACTACAACACTTTTTAACTACCTACTATATATATTTAACATTTTTGAAGGGCCTAATAAAATCTTCAGATTTAAACAACTGGACTTCTCTCCCCAGTTGTTCTTAAGATGGGCTTTTTAAAGGGTTAAAGAACAAACTTAGCTGCTTCTTAATAGTGAACAGCGACTGTTTTAGGCTCATACTGTAACCAATACAATCAGCATTTGATCTGCTCTGTGATTTCTGGGCCAGATAATCCATCCCCTCACTCAAAAACTTGTACACAGTGTCCCAGATGATCAGAGCTAAACCTCCATATGGTGTAACAGATAAGAAACATGCCAAAAATAAAGAAAGAAAAACATTCTTTTGTCCTATTTTTATCTCAAGCTGGATCAAATAAAGCATTTCCTGATAACAAAGGTATCCTCGCAGTTTATAATTAGATTGAAAGCAGCACAACTCAGACAAAATAAAGTTTTATTTAATAATAAAATAATAAAATCTTTAATGATCAACCAACATGGGACTTTCTCAGTAGTGCAAAGCAGAGAAATTGCATTTAAAAAAAAAAAAAAAATCTATTTGAATATTTATATTCAATGGAGCAGAAAGGAGACAACAAACGTGAAACGAAGTGGAATATGTATGTTTAAACATGTGTAGTTTAACACATAGCTAATAAATGGTATACCTCTATTTCTTTCCCCAGTGATTCTCCTGGCAGAAGATCCTGGCATTTCAATTTCAAAGCAACATATTTGCTTGAAGCAGCACATGGCTGCTTTGCATAAATCTTGGTCCATCTGTTGACGGTGGAACAATGAATGTCTTAAGGTAAAATTGAGACAATTAGGCCACCTGCTTTCTGTAATTGCTTTTCTAGATAGATCAAACAGCCATAGCTCAGGCCTGGATGAGGGAAGATGTGGGTGTACTCTGAGGTGCAACAACAGGGACTGGACTGTGAAGTCCCAGATGCTTCATCAAACAGGTTCATAATGGTGCAATCTTTATCAGGCACTTTGCATTTCTTTCCTCTCTCTTCTGTACTCTTCATTTCACGGTTTAGCCCTCGATTGGGCGATTTAGGCTGCACCACTCACTGCCGCAGTCACTTTAGAGTTAAAATTCAGATGTCAAGCTCAGAGCATTACCGTCTGTTACCAGATTTCTATAGAAGAGTGACAGTTCAATTTCTCAGCTCAGCAGAGCTTAAGCCAAAAGAACCCTTTCGGAGGAGCTGAGCGAGATGTGCTGCTACATTCAGAGGATGGTGTTTGGAAGTATACAGAGGGTGAATCAAGCTTGTAATAACATGTTTATGAACTTAACGCGGTCCAGATCTACAACAGAGCCGAGTTGAATTCAGGGAGGAAGAAGTGAGGATCATTTGTTACTTTGACCTCTTTCCTGGATTTGTCGAAATGTTGAAGTATGGAAACATTTAATTAAATAATGACATAGTCAATCATCAAACAGGAATTTTTTACATTGAAAATATCAAACAATGCAGTAAAAAAAAATGGTAAGACACGCTGAGGTACTAGTGGAACTGATTTATTAAATTTTTTCTAACTTTCTTGTTTATTTTAAAGAACATGCAGATATCCACAGGTATGAAAATAACTGCTAATGTCAGACTGTGCCATCATGGTCATTAAAGCTGTTGTTTTAGCTGTCCAAAACTGGTCTCCCGATTAAGTAACACTGTGTGTCTTGAATCAACTGCCTATATAAAAAACGATATTGATTTGCTGACTTAGGATGTTTATGTTTACGTTCACCAAGTAGTCCTCAAACATTGGTTTTAGTGAAACTGTTGCAATCACTGACAGGTTCACCATTGAGCAACAAAGTTCTGAGACTCCATAACAAAGTCACAGCAGTGTCTGTCTGAAAGAGACAAGTGCTCCTATTTTGTTAAAGCCAGTATGTCTCTGAAATACACACACAGGCAAATACCATAAAAATGCTATTTTCAGTATTTTTACTGCTATTTAGCCTGTAAATCACAGCTTTGATAATGAAAGCAGTGTTGTAATGATTCAGGATTACAGAACAAAGATTGTCAACACAATGGCTTCGATTAATAATCAATCATATAAAGCAGCTAAAATTCTAATATTTTCTAATGGAGCTTAATAAAGACAAACTGTTGACATTTGGTGAGAGACACACCCTCTATGGACAGCTGATCATTCATCTTGTATATTGCCAAGATAGTATTGTGTTTTACTGGTCTGTCTGACCAGTAAAACACAATACTATCTTGGCGCCTTCTCACTGCTGTGCATCAACAGCTCCAGAAATGCACATAGTTGATAGTAAGCCATCAGGCTTTATTATAACCTATGGTTTTCCAAAGTGAACAATATATACAGATGACCAAGCAAATTTTATTAGGTGCTTGGATGCCAACAAGCTTTAATAACCCAAGCTCACCAAACTTTAACTCTGTTGACAGGTCAGATAATACAGATAATACAGTGACACTCAGGTCTTAAGTGAACATCCAGTCTTTGATCATCCTAACTCGGCCTAACTAAACTTTATTATTAATAAGCCTACCATTTTCATTTGTGAAAGAGGATGGAGGAGGTATTCAGGTGGTTTCATCGTGTTTGGTTGCTGAGTTCTGCGCCCCAGTAACCTGATGTTCATCTGGTCATCTGGTTGATGACCCACCATGTAGTCCAGTCGCTTGAAAAATGAAGATGTGACCCTACATCCAGTTCCACTTTTGCCCAGGTCAGTTTTCTTTTCACAGTGAGTGATTGAATGAATGGATGAAGGTAGGTTTAGGGGTTAGCCCTAATCCTAACCCAAACATAAATAAATGTAATGTTTTCGGACCAAGGTTCCACCAAAAGCTTTTTTTTTTCCTTTGGTCTGAACATCCTGGCCGCTTTCAAATCCGATGTAGGAGTCAAACATGGCATAGCTGGTTTAGATGAAATAAAACCTGACATTTTTCCACAAGAATAGAACAAACACACCTCACTACACAGAGACAGAACAAAAAATATAGACAGAAAATAAAGAAACGATGCAGAGCAAACAAGTAAAACTTCATTATATTTTCCAGGCAGTCTGAGCTGGATAACCACAACAACCATAACAGTTGATTCTACACCTGGTTTCCCAGTGGCAATTTCTCTCGGTTCGGTGGGAGATGATAAGAAGTAACACATGGCACACAGTGTGCGCTGACAGCTTCATGGAAAGAAACATTACAGAAGCGCAGTAGTATTTATAGATGGAGGGAAGCATCCTGGTTCCCTGAAGTACTTACGCAGAATCATGCAGTATTCACACTTCCAGTCTACATGTTGCATCTCTGCAGAGATGAAGTCATGATCTATCTATCTATCTATCTATCTATCTATCTATCTATCTATCTATCTATCTATCTATCTATCTATCTATCTATCTATCTATCTATCTACGTACCCACCTACCTACCCATCCATCCATCCATGTGTAACATGTAGAAATATGTAATGCATTCCACCAAAAATCCTTCACTTCTTTTATATTTTTATTTGTTTAATTTTTATTTACCATTTTTTTGTATGATCAGAGAAAATTAATTTGTGAGTTCGTGGTTTTAATTAACGCTTGTAACTGTTCATGAAGTCATCACGTGAATAGCACTTCCTCCCTCAGTCTGCTGCCGACTGCTGCGGAGGAAGGAGTACTGGGTCGGCTCAGCTGTCTGTTTTACTGCTCATCATACAGCTGCACTTCATGTCATTTTGTGCAGAATAAACATGACGATGACTTGGGCTGGTTCCTCTGGTCATTTACACAACGCAAAGCTACATCCACACCAGTCACACATGTATGCATGGTGGGTCTTTAATGTGTTAAATTGTGATTAATTAAAGAAAAATAATGTGTTAAAAAGTTAATGCATTTATTGCAGATTGAACAACACAGAATATTTGTCAGAGCAGGTTTTCTTAGTGCAGGGATCTGTGGTGCGCACACTAGAGCTTGGCTAATACCTTCAAACTCCTCTAGTAATTGTATTTACAAAAAAAAAAGCAATAAATCTAGTCAGTTTTCTGGAGTTATTGGTAGTGATGGGACTCATGGCTCTTTGAAGGAAGCTGTTCACTTCAAAGAGTGACTCTTTATGGTCAAAAGACTGAATCTTTATGGTTTTTTATGTCTTATTTTGAAAAAGTAATGTTTGAATAATAACATAAACCCTGGAATGAGTGATGCATTATAATTTAATAAATTTCCAATGAGGTTCTGCAGTAGTTGGTTCAGAATTGTCGGAAATTAATTTCTGCCATGACTACACTTTGCATTTTTCTTTTGCTTCGAGGAAGTGCATCCGAGAGCCTTTCAAAAGATTTGATTTGTTGCTGAATGTCACAACACTAGTTATTGAAGACTTTTATGTGACTGATGTGAAAAAAAAAATGTTTTGTCGACTCTTCTCATGGAGCAGCAATGGGTAGTGTAACATACCCCTCGCCCAGCCAAAAACACTCACAAGAAGCTTGATTTTCATGCAGCTCTGAGGCTCCAGCTCCCAGCTCCCAGTTCCCAGCTCCCAGCTCCCAGTTCCCAGCTCCCAGTTCCCAGCTCCCAGCTCCGACTACAGTAAGAGGAGGAGATGATGCCCCTGCTGCTTTATATATATATATATATATATATATATATATATATATATATATATATATATATATATATATATATATATATATATATATATACATATATATACATACATACATACATACATATATATATATACACATATATATACACATACATATATATATATATATACATATATATATACACATATATAAATATATATATATATATATATATATATATATATATATATATATATATATATATATATATATATATATATATATATATATGGCAAAATACGCAACATTATCATATAATGGCTCACACATCAGACCCAGAGGAGAAAGGTTCGCTAATTACGGTCAGGATTGCCCTTTGCCAGACTTGTTAAATCCCCATTATAACCCATTTACTTGCTCTTTTCACACTGAAATGAAGGATTGTCCCGTTGGAGTGTCATGCTTAAATTAAAAGTCTAATAATATGTCAGACCTCCTGTCAGTGAGGTCAAAGTGGAAAGGCTCTGGGTGGCTTTATTCATTAAGTAGACCTATGACAGCTTCATCTGTACTGCTGTGGCTGTTTAGATCTCAAGTCAATGGACTTGTCAACCAGTCACCTCAATGTGGTGATTGTTATGATAACAGCCTGCAGGTCTCCAGAATTTGAGGGTAAATGTTGGACAAACAGGTTTTCTCAGTGTGATGTCAGTTAAGAAGAAGATATCTTTCCTCAGACATAACACTATAATAAAATCAGAGGCAGAATATGGCCGTTTTATATGTGAGTTTCAATATGTAATCATTGTATTCAAAAGCAATGATTACAATAGTTATCACATTTTCAGCACTTTTTTTTTTTTTTGCAATATCACTGTTTTATTAATATTTATTTAGTGTTATGTCTCTACTTTACCTTTATTATTAGTTCAGTTGCAAACAAGAGGTTAGAAATTTACTGTGATTGAGTTATTAATTAAATATTGCAATATTACCATATCCCATCAATTGTGGCACCGTGTCCTTAACCTACAAACCCCTGACTCCTCCCTGAGTGTTGAAACATGGCAGCTCACTGCTCTTTAGTAAATCAAATTGGTATTAATAAAAAAAAAATAATAATAAAACAGCAAACGGGCAGATAATTACAGACAATTTAAGGCAGGAATTCAGAGTTAATAAGAAGTGGAGTAGAGTCATGTTAAGAGCCTATGTAAAGACAGAGTAAAGTGGAACTTTCCAGTGTGTTCACTATATGCTCACCAACAACTTTCACACAAAAGGATGCTCCAGAACCGTTGGTTTGTGTGTAATACTGGCGAATCACAGTACTACACAAAAGCCAATTGATTATTTTGTATCCATCTATCTTTTGTAAACCTTTAAGTTAGAAATAAACTACTGAGAGGTGAAAGTAATCATCCCAAACGCCTTATTCAGAATATCCCCTGTGGTGAGTTCATGAGATTTGGCATAAACTGTTGCACCATCACAGAGTTTGAGTCTGAAGCTGCTGAGATGTCATTCATGTTTCGCCAGAGAGGTTATTCTACATCTGTGATAATAACATCAGCCTATCCAAGAGCTTCACATATAGAGAATCATTGTTATTAAAAAGAAAACTAAAAAAACTTCCACTCTGATAATTTTTTCCACAGAATACTCATCACTGGCAGGTTGGGTAAATCATCATTCTAAACCATCGGAATATCCTGAAGAGTGATCCATCTCTCAGCTCAATGAGCTCTGACAACCCCGGTCACTTTTAAACACCCATGAAATTTAAGAGACAGGCTGGTTTATTCATTATTCATTAGATCATTATACTAATAATGATCTAAAACTCTAGCTCCAAACCAACCCATAGCATGTTTCTGTTGTGATCAGTGCGCTTAGTGTTCCACCTCATCAGACATTCTCACTCATCCACACACACATAGACAGTATACTTTAAAATCATTTAAAAATTGTGGTAGCACACATGTTGTACGGTATACAGTTGTGCTCATATGTATTCATCCCCTTTCATTAAAGAAAAGGCGGAATTTACAACCGTCACTCAAATAACTGGAGACTTAAAAAAGGAACAATAACTAAAAATTTGCAAAAATATAATTTAGTAATGTAAGACTCTGTTTTTTTAATTTAATTGAGCTGAAGAAAGAAAAAACAAACAAAACAAATAAATTGGTCCTGGATAAATTGGAGTAATTTTCTGTTGAACAGTGGGACAAAATACCTGTCAACAGGTGCAGAAGTCTGACTGAGAGCAACAGAAAACTGTAGCGGAAACATTTAAGGATTGTTCAACAAAATATTAGTTTATGAGTGATGTAATATGTAATAAATTATCTTATTTGTTTGCTTTTTAAAAAATAAATTATTTATTATTACTTTAGTCCATTTCAGCTTATTTTACCGGCAGCTGCTTTTTTTCCCCTTCTTTAATGAAAGGGTAAATAAATAAATATGAGCACAACTGTCCCTATTGAGATGCCTCTGTTGTGTTTGTTTGTGTAGGAGCGACTAAAAGAGTTCTAAAAACTCTGTTACTCACAGTGGAGTATGTGATTGCCGGGATTATGCACAATCCAACCATGTTTCTGCTGCATCCTTAATTATGGGAAATTTAAAAAAAGAAAAAGACGTCTTAAAACTTTACACTGCAGAGAAGCACGGAAAGACAGAGACTTTGATAAGTTCCACCTTACTCTGTTTTGACCGTGTTTTAACATGACTCTACTCCACTTCGGATGAACTCTGTACACCTGCCTTTGGTAGTTTATAATTATCTGCCCGTTTGCTGCAATGGCATGTGTCTGTAGAGCCACACTTTCACACCTGCAGTTCTGGATCCCTTATGTCTGTGTGAGGGTGACAACGCTAGTGACAGTTTTATAGCTAGGCTATTACCTACTATCTATCTTAGATTGCAATTCTAAAACATTTTCAAACAACTGCAGTAAAAATTGTCAAATTTTGTGAACTCATTACCATAAAACTTCATTTTATTTTCCAAATTTAGACAACGGCTTGACCTTACACACCGTGTTGGTGTGTAAGGAAAGAGAAGGATTTATTATGTGTGGTCCAAAACTGTGGCTCTGAAATTGCGGTCTCCGGGTCTGCAGATGCATGCACTTCTCGTTTGTTGTGTTCACTTGTGACTGATAAAAACACAAATAGTGTCGAAATGAAACGTGAGTGTTTTAGCTTAAAAATATTAATGTGTCGTCAGCAGCAATGATTGTTCAGCTAAAAAAAAAAAAAAAGAAAGCTCATATGGAGACCTGTATACATATATATATATATATATATATATATATATATATATATATATATATATATATATATATATATATATATATATATGTATATATATAAACACACATATTTATAAAAGCTTCTGCGCTTTGATCAGCTTTACATCATCATAGAACTTACTGTTCCTTTTAGCTCTGCTTCCTTGTTCTGTTTCAGATATAACACCACTTTATTGGACATCTATCATCCCACTAAATCGTCCACCAGCATTTTTGTGTTTTCATGTTTTTCCCTAATACCTCAAAAGGATATCTACAGCCCACGTATCAGTAAGGCAGTGTATAATAAAGAAATCCTTTTGCTGAAGTAGTTTGCCATGCCTTGGGAGGAAATAGTCATTACTGGTTGCAATTCAGCTTTGAGTCAGTGTGTAAACATGCTACACACCGAAACAGGAATGAAATAAACTTGCTAGCATTAGTGGAGACACCTTCCTTTAAAACATGCATCTACTTTCTAATTCTGGTCTAATAATGGTATATGAGACACAGGTCCCATTTCATTTGGGAGTATTTCAATAACTTTACTTTGTAACTTTTTTTCAGGAGGACAGTGGAGATGAAATGAAATGGATAACACTGATGAATGGGATTGTGTCTTAATGTGGTATTAGATCAGTTTAAGAAACATGTAGCTAACACTGCAGCTAGTCTGTCACCATGATGATTATGATCATTTATGGTATATTAAACTTATTAATTTAGAGTTAACACTGGCTGTGGAACTGTCAGTGTTCCCATTCCAGCTGCCATCCTTTTCTGCACTTATCCAAAAATAAAATTGACAAATGGAGTTAAAAAGAGAAATAAAAATCAGGAGCCAAGCTGTCAATAATGGCTGAGCAGGAGAATGGAGAGCCAGTGCCCAGTAGAGTAGTTAATTGACAGTGACTGTAGCGTGCCTACAGTGGCGCTCCGACTCTCCTGCAGTCTGAGTGCTGTTCGGAGAGCACAAAGGCAGCTTGCTTTGAAAGGGCTACCTCAGCCCATGAATACTAATGGAATTGATTAATACCTCCATTTCCTACTGGGAGACTTGAGGAGCCAAGAGTGTTGTGTGTGCTCAACAGCCCTGAAGTGGTGAAACAGCAGCACAGAAAAACCGTAAGAGATTATTGCAGGCCTGCTGCAAAAAGAGTAGCCAGGATTCAAGCTATTAGTGACGTCCATCAAAGGAATGACTGTGCGAGTGTAGGGGTGTACTCAAAAGCCAGAAATGTGGATGTATATTAGTACACTAAATACATGAGTTAAGGTTGAAAAGTCGTCATCTTTCCACTTGTCGGGGAAAAAACCTGCTGTTAGCTTAAAAAGTGAGTCTCACTGTGAATCCCACCTGCTTTCAGGAAGTTTGTCCTTTAAGTACGCAACCCTAACCCGACTCGCTGTGGTTTAACTAACTTCATGTAACAGATTTTTTTAAAGACTAAATTTGACTCACTGAATAAAATGCAACAGGCACGGTGGTGCAGTGGCTAGCACTGTGGCCTCACAGTGAGAAGGTCACTGGTTTGATCCTTGGCTGGGGAGGGGTTGGCTTCCTCCCACCGTCCAAAGACATGCATGTTAGGCTGATTGGTTACTCTAAATTGCCCATAGGAGCATGAGTGGTTGTTTGTCTCCATGTGGCCCTGTGATCAGAATTAGAGATTGGAAGACTAATTATGAACAACTATATTTGGTTTGTCATTCGTAACCCCGTTTTATCTCAATATAATTATTTTTTTATTTACGTTGAGGCCGTTAAGGTAAATACAGACATGTCATAATGTAATACGTTTATGATCAACTTTGCTGAATATGGACAGAAATACAGCATCTTTGTTGCCCAACATGATTAACCAAGTTATAAAACCCATGTAAGATTATGAAGTGGTGTTTAATCTCACACAGCGATTGTCATCAGAAAATAGAGTGCTTTATCATCGCATTCGGGATGCACAATAATCTTAAAATGATCATTTTGTGCATTTCATTAATTTCACAATGTTTTAAAGCAAACATATTTGACTTTGCTGTAGTTGGATTGAATACATTATATGTCAGAGGAAATTGTGAGCACTCATGTTGCGTAATAATATATTATTACGTTTAAGTACTGTGAGCAGAAATATGAAAGAAAATACAATGTATTTACATTCCTTAAAGGACCTTGTGGTCCATGAGAACACAAAGAGGATGAAATGGAGTTAAGAAGCAGGCCTGATAAAACAGAGAGCTGTCTTGACAAACAAACTCCTCTTTCTGTTTATTGATGAAGAATGTCTTGGATGTGGGGACTCTTCTCATGCATCAGGATGACTGACTTAGATGTGAGCAGGGTTGGAAGTTGCAGCAGGAGGCTACTCTGACCCTGAAAGCAATAATTAAAGAATCCGCACCAACACCATGGCAGAGGTTACTGGACTGGTTTTAGGGTTAGTGTTGTTAGTTGCCTCACAGCCCGGTTTGATCATCAGGTGGACCTGCTCTAATGGAGGCTTCATGAACTCCATGTGTAATGAGTATCCTCCAAATACATTTCAAGCTAGATCATTTCATCTTTCTAAAATGGCTCCAAATATTCACGGTTGTCTCTTTGTGTGGTCACACTCTGATGGACTGGTGATCTATTTATGGTCTATCCTGCCCTTAAACTAGTGTCAGCCATCAAAGGCTTCACCCTGTGCATGGAAACAGAATGAGTATGTCCAGTTCAGATTCCCTTGTTAAAAGAAAAGATCCTTTCCCTCGAAGCTGGGAGTCAGTCATCGAGCTCAATTGACAGTGAGTCCATGAAAGAATCCACTTTGCTGATTAACATTCATTTTGCAACACTAATATCCACTAGATAAATTATATAAGTTTGTTGATGCAGAGCACTTAAAATCCTAAAGGCTGATATGAAGGCTACTTTTTGTTGAAAGAAAAACATGTCAGATATTCTAAATAACAAATGAATGACCAAAAATGGACACAGCCTAGTCATTAAAGGCATCACTGGCTAGTTTAAATACCCCTTTATTTTACAATAATATATAACAAATGATCCCATACTTTAGAAGTATTTTACTGAATGAGATCATAAGTGCAGGGTGCAGAGATTATAACTTTATTTGTGGCCAAGACTTTAGTCAGACTACAACTGAGGTGCAGATAAAATGCAACATTTGTCTCCGTTTCAGGTAAAAACCAAATGTCTCCATATACACAAATCTAATGGTTATTGCTTGGACATGCAAGGCCAGGACATCCTGGCCTCCTGTGGCTTATTTATGATCATTCTTTATTGATGTCTTTATATGTTTTCCCTCACAATTATTTAAATATATGAAGAAGAAGTTGGGGGCAGTGAATAGTTTAAAAAAGTTTCACCTACTTTGTATTGGGCTGCTGGAAAAGGTAAATTCATGTTATGAATGAACTATTTTGGCCTTAACTAAGAACATCCTTTAACCATGACTAAATAACACATCCAGTGTATAATTGTGAAGTGAATTTATCTTTTATGAAATGCTGCCTAAAAAGATCTCTTTTCCATTTTAATATTGATGAAATTTTAGTTGTGGACTTCCTTTTAGGCTCAGTTGCTTTGTTTTTGCACAAACCTATATTTATTTACAGTTCCACTGATGACTTTATGTTTATGAATCATAACAACCTGTGTGTTTATGGGCACATTTGTGAACAAAGAACTTGCAGAATCAGAATCACAACATCTGTTGTCAACAGAGAGAAGGATTTTATATCCTCTGTGCTGAACAAACCACATGCGCTTTTGAAGTGCAACAGCTTGCAGGTCTTTGATGCATCAGGTGACTGAAAATAATTTTATATTTAGCATAATTTGAGAAACTGGACTTATATAACAAAGTTTACACCATTCTTCAAAACAACGTGTATTTTTTCCAAATGGACAGCAGCACTGAGGAAAATGACTTGGTAGCTCACCTTGAACAGTGAAATTTGCAGGAAGTAAATAAATGACTAGTTTTTGCATGCTGTATGATGGAAAAAAAGGTTCTTAACCAACTGGACAAACCTCATTTAAAATCCAAACTCAATCTTTAATAAGCGAGAAACTGGAAAATGTCACGGCATGATAATCAATTAATTTCATATCAATGTCAGCCTCCTTTCTGGGCTGAAAATAAACCCAACTCAGAAGTCGCTGCCATCCCTAATCCTTGCTTGGCACTTCTCCGTGATCTTTCCAGTGGATTTGTTAAATATAAAATGTTTGCCGATACCCATATCAGAGACACACTTATGACAAACAGGCTGCTATGAAGAGAGATGCTATTTGCATCGCTTTGATGTGTGCACTCACTGTGACATGATTACAAGTCAGGTTGCCCTCCAATCATGATTTGAACAACACAGTTCATTATTTACAGCCCTTTTCATTTTTATTGAAGAGATGTTGACTCTTTTTGAGAAAAAAAATTAATGTGGAAAATATGCACAACAGTCATGTTGACATAAAAACAGGTTTGACTAACAAAAAACAGTAACATATGATACACATTGAAGGTCTTTGCACATAGACCTTAACGAATCTCATGCAACGGGGTGATCCATGACTGCAAGCTCATATCTCAGTCTTACAAATTAGGGGCAATTTTTCCTCTTAAAGCAGAAATACATGCCTCTACCACTGCTCCCATATTTTTACATAGTGGTGGCAAAAACCAAAGTACTGCTGCAGAACTGTTAAATGCAGAAACACAAGACGATGAAAAATTATATGAAATCACTTTATTCTCAATGTGCGGTGATTCCATTTTTGCAGGAAAGATACAGACTGAAATCTTTGTCTAAAATGGCATGCAGTGAGGCTAACAGGTGGAGCTTTGAAACACAGAGAAGACACAAAACGATTATATCAACAACCTTGCCTACATTGCACACCATAAGCATGCATACATTTTTGTCCACAATTACGGAGATTTAGAGAGAGAGAAGGAGGGAGAAGGGTGAGATTTTGCAGTACAAAATAATGCACCGAATGAACATGTTTAATTTTTTTTTCCTCAATATATTTAACCACCAAAAGACAGAAACAGGACCAACTACAGACAACAAGGAAGAAATAGTGCACCAGAGTAAGTATCTTCTAAACACATACACAAAGACAGATGCAAGAGGAGATAAACGTCAGACAGTTACATTCAAGTCACAGAAAAGGATTTTTTTTCTACAAGCCACATTTCTCAGGCAGTTTTTAAAATCTTAATAATGGCTGAGTGGCACAAATGAGTGACTTAAGACTTTAATGGATTTCTGATACAGCATTTACTGGACTACAAAATATTGATCACGCATGACTTGGGCAGTTTGTTCGGGCAGTGGTCTAAAAGCCATTAGGAGCGCAATCAGTTGGCATTTACAAAATGGGAATGAATGAGCTTGTTTTACTTGTTGTTGGATGTGATGCAAAAGGTGTTCTGATTTCAGAGCACATCGGTTTGTAAAAGACTCGTTGATAGTCTGAACACACTAGTAATGTTTGCTAATGTGTTGTTTCTTGGAATCCTTTACAGGGGCAGTACTTGTAGCTGTCTGGAATATTCTTGGGCCAAAGGATAATGCAGCTAGAAATAAGAGTTGCTGTAGTTTAGCTAGGTAGCTAGCAAGGAAACAATTCTGGAGCGGTGATGCTAACTCTATACTATCAAAACCATAAAGCTAGAATACCTGAGAATTTGAAAATAAATGTAAGAAATGTATATAAAGAATGGAAACTATTTGTCTACTTCTACAAGCACTATTCTTTGGTTTGTTTTACTAATTGCTCTGATTATGGAGGTGTAATGCACGTTGCCATAACTGATTAGTGGCTAACTATCTACTAACACGTTGTTGAAGCAGAAGATGTTCAAGGCAGTTCACAAATAGGCTACGTTGTCACAAGTTCAATAAAATGTGCTCTACATGTCACATTTGGACTTCTGGTGCTTTTTAAAAAAATTCTCAGCATGATTACAGAGCTCACAAAGCACAGAGAAAAGCTAACTTTCTTTTATCGATGGCACAAAAATACACATTTAGAATTAACATTATTTGAGATTGAAACAAGCCTAATCATAACCATAGCGTGGTGAATAATGATTTTTAAAATAGTAATTAAACATTTAAAATATTGAATATTCTTTATCCAAACATACTTTATCAGTATTTAGGGACTCATTAATCATCTTGTACTTCATGTGGGACTTCTGTATGGCAGGAAAAATCATGCTTTGCATGATCATAGTGTGTTGTCTCTAGTCTCAGTGCATATTAAGTATATGATATTTTTGTGTGTTATAATAGCTTAAAAACATCATTCATTGTGAGACAGGACAGCATTGATTGAGGCTTGTAATCTTCTGTGATTAAGTCAGTGTGACTCCAGTTCAAGTCTGGTGGAATGTCTGGAATTTCTGGAATGTTCAACAAGACACTGGAATTAAAGAAAAATAAAAAACAAGGCATGTGAAGATTAATCTGATTTTGTCCTTATCTTTAAAGTTGTGCCTTTGCAGTTTTTTCTTTTTTAACAAACCAGTCCAGACCCTGTGGAGATGGTAAATGTTTCAAAAGGTTATAGGACCTGATGGAGGGTTGTTAAAAACATAGTGTCACCCTCTTCCTTAGCACAATTAGTCAATACCAGTCTGTACAAACCGGCAGTTTAATTAGCCTTTTATTTATTTAAAATATCGCAGTTTTGCTTATCACTCTGAGTCATATGACTAAACATTTTTTAAACAACATGAAACAAATCACCCCACCTTTCCTCTTTTTTTTTTTTTTTTAGTCAATTTAACATGTGTGACCTACACAGGTCTCCATATTACTACAGTAGTTATGTAAACACATCTGTATCTTTAACCTCAACTAACACATTAAGGAGTAACTTAACACACAACAATGAAGATTGTCTGTTATTGCTGATTTGGGACTTTACTCCCATCAGTTCAACCAACGGACACAGCACAACTTCATTTCGAACAATATATTGCACTATTGTCACTGTCTGTTCACAAAGTGTGTACACAACATGGTTGTGTTTGTGAAGTTTCTTTTGTTTTTTCTTTTACATGGAAAAAAAAGAGAAAACAAACAAGATAATGTTTAATATTAACTGGCCCAGTCAACCTTTACATGAACTAATACAAAAACGTCAATACCTGCCACAAGATATGGAACTGAATTTTAAAACCACAAACATGTAAAGCCAGTGAATTAATAGAATTTAAATAATTTCATTTTACTGCTTTAGAGCAACATGGATGTATGGAGAAAAATGTATAGGTTTCTCCATGGAAGAACATTTTAGACACAAAGTCAATTATCACTTTCTGTACATGTTGGATGAAACCTCAGTCAAATAAAATGGAGAACCAGTTATTGCCTCATATCAATGTGGTCTGCTTCAACGTAACAAATAAAATGTCATCCATATATTCACATCACTTCACAACTATTAACTGCATGCTTTGAAAAGATAAAAAAAAAAAAAAGTGAACCAAAAAATGTAAATAATAAATTAACTCCTTCACTTTCTAGTTTACAGAAGTCTTGAATGTTGTACTCTTATAACTCATTTACTGAAAATCAATGAAAAGTGATGGGAAGTTTTCAGGGTGAATCTTCACAACGGTCAACCAATAGATATGCACGTATTTATATACACTCAAATATCACCATGGACACTAAAGGAAAATTTAATCAAATTTTGATATGGTTTGGATAATTTCTTAAACGTTAAAAATATGGCTTATACTCATTCTGTTATATGTCATATTTCACTTATATAGTACTTTTTTCATATATATATATATATATATATATATATATATATATATATATATATATATATACTGAAGCTATTTACAAACAAAAAGGTGGACGATGGGTAATATCTGGTCTTTTTCTGACTTTTGGACATTTGGACAATGTGAACTCAGGTTATCTTATGGACTTTAGATCTGTGTGTTGTATACTTTTTAAGATACGAGTACAGAGTATCAAGGCAGACGCTGTCCAAGAAGTTAAAAAGTATAAATTACTGTCTGAGATCAGATGGTTTAGTTAAAAAAACAAAATCAATGGCACAATGTGCAATTTCAGGACACTTAGAAGTTGCATTGCGGTGTGATGAGAAGTGTGACGGCAGGTTTGGGTGGGGCAGGAAGGTACAGTGTTAATTAGAAGTACATTGTAAGAAGTTGACCATATCTAATCCAGAAATATTACTTTTTATTAAACATATCCATGAGAGGTGCCGGGATAAATTTCATGACCGTATCCACGATGCTTTCTTCTTCCTCCTCATCACCACAGCCGGTGGGAACGGCCTTTTTCGGGCGGGTAAGGCTGCCCTCTGAGGCCTGCTCCATAGCAGCTGCTGCCTCTGCTTCCTTTTCCTCCTTCTTCTTGATGCCATACTGCAAAAAAAAACAACACTGCGTCATTGTATCCTGTTAAACTTACTGAACAAGCAATACAAGATGTAAATGGTATTTGACAGGATGTTAAAATGGACATTATGTGGGGATAACATTAATGATTTTAACAATCCTTCACATGCTTATAAAAAAAACCCAGGTCACATATGTATGCATGCATATATGTTATTAGTAGCATATCAAATTAATGGGTTTGTTTGAAACATTTTTTGAAGTTTTTAAACTTAATTTTCCTTTTTGTTTTCAGTTGTTTATGCTTGTTTTCACTTCACTTGTTGGATTTCAATATTAAAAATCTCATAGGCCTCACAACTTCTACAGCAGAGATACGTAATCCTGAACCTCAAGGGGGGATGTCTTGCAGGTTTTCCAAGTGTCCGTGAACACACCTGATTCAGACTCAGACAAGCTCTGCACATGTCTGCGAAATACACATTGATTTGAATCAAGTGTGTTCCACTAGGGACACTTGGAAAACCTGCAGGAAACCGGCCCTTGAGGACCAGGATTGAGTATTCCTGCTCTACAGCATGTTACGTGTTTTTTTTTTGTCATTCCCACATGTCTTCAAAATACTAGGAAGTGGCGCAGACCTGAAAGAAACCCCTCACTAAAAGGAGCAGTGGATTTTAGTTTGCCCAGTTACAATCCTGATTAATCAACCAGCAGTTTGATGGTTTTTGGAGCAATCTTCCTTTAATGCTCCAGCATAGTTTACCTGTTCAAATGTTCTGATGCTGAATATGTGTAGAGTTAAGACAGATATGTGGTTATAGGAGAAAGGGAGAGGGGTGGGGTAGAGTAAAACGGGAGGGAGGTTCGTCATGAGTCGGCATGTGTGTGCTGACGTAGAAATGGAGGTGGGGTGAGAAATCAGGCTCGTTTTGTGGGGTCTTTTTTTTGTGGTTGTTGCTGGTTGTCCAGCGTGGTTACAGCCAAGTAACCTGTATTGGCTGATAAAGTTGTTGTTTATCTAACAAGTATTCATCTAGTTCTCCCTTTCACAGCATTTCTGTTTGCCCAATTGTACTGTTTGACACTGTAGTCGTGAAAATGGGTTATTTTCAAGGTTAAATTGGACCTCTGCTTTCCCTGAAATAAACAGATCCAGCTGCTAAAAAGGCTCCATGTTTCATGCCTATTTAAAAACAAAACAAAAAAAACAGTTTGCCGTTCCCTTTAACCACAATACTGTGTTGATTATTGTATTGAGGTTCTTTTTAAAGCAATTTTAAAGTGTATTCTTTATTAGAAATGGGTAAAACATGTCCTGTTTAGAGATAATTAGATTATTCAAAAAAGAAAGAACATAGATATCTTTATTCATATGGAGGCAGCTTTAGGCTGGATCCACCTACGTGTAAAGCTGAGCACGCAGCATCTTGTAGCCTTTTGACCTCAGCGTGAACAGCAGCTGCATCCACCTACTTCAGTTACATGCAAATCTAAAGCTTAACATAAAAACTTAAGTTATTGATTGTTTGTGTGTGTGTGTGTGTGTGTCTGTGTGTAGATTATATGGATGCTTAAACTGCTGGTGCCTGTAAATGGTTTTCACTGGATATTTTATGTACCCATTACCAAACCAGGTGAAGTTAGCAGCTGTTCTGGACCATAATTAACTCCAAACCCTGCTCCCCAGCAGATTTCTATTGAGTTGTTTGTCAAAGAAAGAGCACGGGGGGTGTTTTGGATGTAAAAGAAGGCAATATTAGGTGTGAAATCTGTTTAAGCGTCTCCATGCAAATGATTATAACTGGATTTGATATCAATCCAATAATGAAGAGGAAATTACTTTCAAATAATTATGCCACATGAGGTTGGTATCATGTGTGTAAATCCACAAAAAAAAGCAAAAATCTTCCAATGCATGAATGTACGTTTTTTTACTGAAGTTGACAGCAGGGTGAAACAAAACTGTTCAGACAGTCTGAAATATAATTACACATTAATTCAAACACAGCACCCTGAAATGAGAGCCGGAGCTTTTATTAAACAATTCTTCAGATTTGCATTCATCAACACCCATAAGTTCTTTTTTTTCAGTATAGTATTAGATTTTGGGTTTCAGCAGAATGAATCCAGCCGAACTGCAGGGAAAAGGTAACAGAGCACAGGAAGGCCGGCAGGCGGAGCGATGGCTGATCATGAGGCAGAGTAGTGGAAAATTATCCAGACTCCTCCATGACCTCTTTGCTGCTATGCCAGGCACACATTAATGGGATTCGGGAGCAATAAATATTTTAAAAGAAGGCTACTAGAGTCCATTTCTGCTATATGGGGGGCTGTGGGAGCATCTATGTGTCTGGAAGTGAAGCAGATAGGCTGTGCAGAGAGACGACTAAGCCTGAGTGGAAGTTACCTTTCACTGAAGCCTTCAAACAGCTTTATTCTGCAATTCCTAAACCTGTAGTCAAGTTACACTTGTAAAGGCCTTATAGGGCATTTGATTATTTATTTTTATAACACACACATTTGTAATGTTAGTTTAAGATGTGCCACAAGCAATATAAGCAACAGCATTTACAATTTAAATGAGACTGTGGAAAAAAACTCACTTTTTTCAGCATATTTAGCTCCTTTACTGTGAAAATTAATTAATATGGTAAAATAAATCAAATGTTTATTGTTATATTACCGTTCCTAATAAATGAAATCAACTCCTCATATGATTTCTATAAAATGAAAATGAAAATTTCAGAAGTTTTTGACATGTCAAAGTTAATGTCAGCATACGGAAATGCCTTTATTTATGAAGTTAATGACAGAAAACGTTAAAGGTTTTTACTTTAGAGTTTACTAAAGAGTTTCACTTAAAGAACAAAAACATTGGTTTCTTTCTAAGAAGCTGGATGCATTTAAAAAAAAGTATTTAATTGGATACAAAATTAAAAAATGGCCCAAACTAAAAGAAGAGTTTGGATATTGGTATAAAGGAGATATAAACCTGTCAACGACTCTACACACTCCATTCATTTCCTAAAGATGTTGTGAAGTGAGGTGAAAATCGCTGCCGTCCTCCAGCCAGTGACAGGCTATGTTCACGTATGTGAAATTTCACCTTTATTCACATAAACGTGCACCTGGAGGCTTGTGACACAATACTAAAAGTTGAAAAATGCTCAACTTATGTCGCTGTCACATGGCCTTTTAACCGGTCCTCAAGGCTTTCTCTGACTGATCGAGTAGGTCCTGGATTTTTCTGGATCATCCTTGAGGTCTGCCATCAAATGATGATATTCACCAGCTGTATCCTTGTTTTTAAAATAGCATGAACCCAGAGTTGCCTTTTCCTTTCGCAATGTAGAGCTAACAGCAAGATTTCTGTCAAACCTCCCAAATCTTCATCCTTGGTGATTTATCTGTGACATTCTGATTTCAAACTCCCCCCAATATCATAACCAATTAAATTTATTAGAGACAAGCAATCTGAGAGCCCATCAGCCATATAATGATCACAAACAGCCTGATATTTCGTCCTCCCCGTGGTTTTTGGTGACTGGATGAAAAGTGTAAAAGTGCCAAAGCCACATCCATTTAGATGCCATGTAGTGAAATTATAGATAAGTTGTCCATACAAATCTTTTGTATGTGCTTCAGTCACATCAATTATGTAACTTTCTGTATGTATTCTGCTGCTGTTTCATGGAGTTGAACCATCTTGAAGAAATAGCATTCATCTGCAGCTATATTCTGTTTTAAGTCACATTAAACTGGTTGTTATTGGTGGATAAACCACAGCCCAGTTTCAGCAGATGGGATGTGTGGTGGATAAAGTCAAGTATGTCAAATTAGACAAAGTTTCTGCATTGATGTGGTGGAAAGTTTTGATAGGTGGAATCCGCAGTCTGAGTTAAAAGCCTGAGAAATGTCTTTGCTGACGACAAGTAGAAAATCATTCTGGTTATCAGTTGTGGATTTCCTCCCTGCATATTCCTTCATCTTCATTGTTTGTTCTTCATGCCACTTCATCTCGCACTTCTGACTTCCGTGAGTTAAAATGGAGACTGTTAACGTTTAGTCAGCCCCGCTCCACTTTCTCTAATCAAACACTTTCCATAGATATCCTGTCATATTGAACTTTTTTCTCCTTTTTCTTCCTCCAGTGTTTTACCAACTCTGGAGTTCAGAACTGATCCCCAAAGTTTAAAGATAATTTCACAAGAGCTACACATGGAAAACTTTTAAACTCATCCTGGAAGCCCTCAAAGAGTATTAATGTCACATATTCAGTTCATTATTAGCAGTGTCAAGGGGAATATTCCACTGCAAGCTGGAGACACTTTGATAATATTAAAGTTTAATTAAATATTAATCATGACTTCATCAAAGAGAAGATAGCATTGGCTATATGAGAAGCAGTAAGATGCTAAAAAAAAAACACATATGAAGCTGTGAAAGTGAGGCTTGCATACGGAAGATCCAGTATTTTAAGCAGCTTCAATCCTGAATTCTCTTTGAACTTCATCAGATTGCAAACCGAGAAAGGAAGCAGAACCCTTGTATAGATCTCCTTGGCTGATTAATTTTGGGTGGAGCTGTTGGGATTTTAGTGCAATAATTTAAATCTGCTACGTGGAACAAGCCTTGATTTGTCATCTCTAATGTTACTGAAATGTAGCCCACAGTATCCAGTTAAAAACTGACAATATGCACTAAAAGTTACAAACATTTAGGTATTTTTTTACCTTATCCCTGATGCCCTGTCTGATGTTTTCTCTCTCTGCTTCCATCCTTGCATATTTGGCCTTCCTCTCCTCTTCTTGTTGCCTCAGGGCTTCTTGCCTCTCCTCCTCTTTCTTCTGAGCATCGGGGTCCTTCTCTTCCTCTCCACCAAGCATCTTGCCCATGTCTTTGGTGGCCCCTGTTGATTATAGTAACAGAGACAAAGGAATGATTATTGTGTTTAATGGAAAAGAAAAAAAAATTGAATCCTTTTAACGCATGACACTGGCAAATCACACATAATTGCTCATAACGGCTCGCAGTTCTCGCTGATGCTCGCTTTCGATGTGCACACTGGTACATCTAAGATATGGATTATTCAGCAGATATTTCTTTGTATTTTAATTCTCCTTCATGCCAGTGAAAGAGCAGCACAGTCTGCCCTCCTTTGCACCAGAGACAAAAGCGTGTGACAACAGAGGGAACAAGAGGTGAGCAGCATGAACAAGAGCCCGAGATAAAAGAGACTGCAATTAATTATTAGCTATTCTCTTGATTGCCTTTGTGTTGTTCACTTTGGCCTTTGCTATCTCCAAAAGGAATATACATCCTCATGCAAAGGGTCCACTTGGATCATGGGTCAAGACCTGAGAACAAAAGTGTTATTATTGCTGAAAGGACCGTAATACATGGTAGACTGAAGCTCATTCATTTACTGATCCCAATCCTTGCCTGTAATTGTTAGATATGCTAAACAAGAGATCAGACACGCACTACAAATATATTCTACGACCGCTGTCTTCCTTATCGGCTCATTTCTTATGATCTTCTGAATCAAATATTTTATTAATTTTTCACGTTTGAATAAGAGCTCACATTTTAATTTCCAGCTGTTTGTTGATGATGCTTTTGTGTCATTTGCAAATCTCAGATTCTGAATGTTTGAGAAAAGAGGTGCCAAAAATATCATTTCCATAAAGTCATTCCCCGATAAGGTTTGACTTATTCAAAAGGTTTTAACCACTGGATCCTTTCCACTTCTGTGCCTGTGTGGAGCATCTGCTGTGTGCTGCATGCATCAATTGTCATGCTTCACATGTCACTACATGGCTGATGTGTTTTGTCTTATCCAAGAACTCCTGGGAGTTCTGTTCATATTGGATGACTTTGCAATTTATATCCAGTTCTGTGACCTTTCTGAAAGGGTGCACACACTCTATCTTCAGCCATATTGTAGCAGTTATGAACAGATGTTATAGAAAAACCAATAAATAAATAAGAAAATGTCTTTTGTATTCAGTGAAATCACTGATGGCGCTGTCAAAACCTACACAAAAGACGAGTCAGGCCATGTTTAGCTTCAACATTCATTCTTAGAACTTGCCACGTTTTGCAGGAAAGCCCTTGAAAACAAAGATAACCTTTATTTAAGAGCCGATGGTTCATTTTAATAATGACGTCACATCAAAAACTCTTAAGTCCCAATGCTGAAGGTCAACATGTTCAGCTGCTGCCTTCAGATGGCTCTGCCTGCGTGTCCGCGCCCCTCTGCCAGCGGAGCTTCTTTCCAACTCAGCGGCTGGAAATGAGCCAGTGCTTTAACAGTGGTCCGATAAAGCCTGGACCCTTGATTCTATGCTCTCTTTCAACTCACAGGAAAGAAATGGATTTTAATGAGAGCTGGACCTCACAGACCACAACGGGCAAATTTGAAATATGCCTTGCTCTCTCCCTGCCCTCTGTCCAGCACCCTCCCTGTTTTTATTAGGGCCTTTGTCTCCGTCTTGGTCTGTGCTCGGCTGCAGTGCTGAGCATCTAGGGCTCTCTGGAGGGAAAAATCAGAGGCAGAACCATCTGTTTTTGCAGGGAAATTGATGAGACAGTCGTAACCTTGAGGTTTCTTTGTGTAATCTGAGCTTGCAATGTTGATGTACCACAACAAACACAGAGAATAAATAGACATAAGGGAAGTGTCCTACAGTTATTAAGAAGGGAAGACCTTCAAGATGTGTGTCGAAGTTAAACACAAGTTGGACGAAGAATATCTAATTAAATCTTCTACTTTGATTAGGTTTGATATGCTTTGTGTCAAAAACCTTAAAATCTCTTAGGGTGTTTTTGTCCTCCTTTATAAAGAGTTTAGATCCCCATTTGTGGCTCTAAAAAGACCCCATAATATAAAATCCAGCTTGGGACACTTAGATGTATGAGATATATGTTGCCCTGATGGTCTCCTAACAGTTACAATTATTACATGATGAGATTCTTTTTATGGAGGTCTGAAAATAGATAATTGGGAGATTTTGTATAAGGAAAATGTTTCTGTTCACACTAAATTTAAGTGTCCATAAAAAAAACAAAAAAAAAAAAAACCAATAAAAAAAACAGGCAATCAGTGATCAGAAGTAAAAGTACAACATAAAACTTATAAATGTGTGGAAATCATATTTCTTTTTATTCCGATAATGGTTTATCTGTCATTAGCTGTGGGTCGTGACCGAAAGAACCAGATCTCGTATACAGGCGGCTGAAATGGGTTTCCTCCGCAGGGTGGCCGGGCTCTCCCTTAGAGATAGGGTGAGGAGCTCGGTCATCCTGGAGGGGCTCAGAGTAGAGCTGCTGCCCTCCGCATCGAGAGGAACCAGTTGAGGTGGCTCGGACATCTGGTCAGGATGCCTCCTGGACCTCCCTGGTGAGGTGTTCCAGGCACGTTCCTCTGGGAGGAGACCCCGGGGAAGACCCAGGACACGCTGGAGGGATTACATCTCTCGGCTGGCCTGAACGCCTCAGGATCCCCCCCGCAGAGTTGGCAAATGTGGCTGGGGAGAGGGAAGTCTGGGCTTCCCTGCTTAGGCTGCTGCCCCCGCACCAGACCCCGGATAAGCGTCATAAAGATGAAGATGAAGATGAAGGTTTAATCTGAATGCATTTTTCCGTGTAAACATAATTTTTTCTCATGTTATCAATCAGTTAGGAAAAAAGAAACAAGCAAGAAAAGAAAATTTCTCTCCGATTTGTTTTATTATAACTTTGTTAGGCATGGTAAAATAAAACTTTTGACAGCAGGGGTACCTTTTATGAAGCCTCAAATAACACATATATGAGCTTAATTATTGTAGAACAATTCTTTCCCTGGGTATATTTTTTTTCTTTTTTAAATTCAATCATTTTAATGAAACTATTTGCAGGGATTAACAGGTCAATGTATAAAACAGCACAATAATGTAATGCAGCGAAACGTCCTGTTCCTGGGTGATTGATGTTTTGTTTCCTCAACAAAACACACAAAACACAAACCCCATTTCCATATCAAATATGTAATGATAGCTGAAATTTGTGCTGATTTGTGCACACATTTTGTTTTCATCTGTGTTTTTTGCTTTTGCAACATCTGTCACAAATCAGTTGTGTTCCTCTTGACCAGCCGAAGTCGACAAGGCATATGCATGTGCCTTTTTACCTGCTGAAAAACGTCTCAATGTAAACTATATTTGGTCTTTCTCAGTAATAATACTGACTTCAGTCAAAGTTGTTGACCTTACTCAAAGCACATTATCAGCTTACGGGAGAAAATAATGTGATTTATTGACATTTTAAATGCACTGTTTTGTTAAAGACACAGCAGTGGCCATCGAGGAATGCGACGCCGTCTCAGATTTTATTTTGCTACTGATCTCATTATTCTCCGGGCAACCACGTTTTCCACGCGGGCACGGAGGAACTCCAAGGTTTTATTATTAATAACACGTTTCTATGCACTCCTAGAGACTTCTGCATCTCAGAGTCTGACTGTAATGCTCATAAGAAGTCTTAAACATTCTGCTTCCCTTCGCTTTGCCGGAGGACAAAGTAGAACTGCTGATTGGGACCCTAAACTTCTCCGACTTTGTTGCTGGCAGCTTAAGGATATTTCCCGAAGCCTGTGTGAGTGCAGCAATCTTCACGGTGGAGAAAACTTAGAGGAAGAATAACCTTCATCACCTCAGGGATCGTATTTTCACTTTCATCGGGCAGAACAGAGAAACTTTTGAAATTAAAACTTAAAATCTCTTCTGAACCTACAAATGAAAATGTGGCATGACACATATTGTTCCCTTGTTAGCTGATACTTGCACACATATCCTCCCACATTCCTATCATCAGGAGCTATTTTGAACTTCTCATTCTGCAGCACAAGACCCTGAATTATTTATAAATGCTGTCTATAACGTTTGATTACACTGTGGTTTTATAAAATGTGTTTACATTTTAATACAGTTATGAGGGAAAAATGTTACTTTGGATTGTTTATTTTGCATGGATTTGTTTACATTGTGAACACCAGAGTGTTTTTATTAAAACTGTTTTCTCTAAAACTTATATGCAGTTTTCTTCACTTTAATGTTGAAAACAGTTCAGGGTCATTTTCCCTCTACATGCTCTTAACTTGTTCTGTCCTGAGGAAAGATGGTACCCTAATCCATAGTTATGTTGATGACACTTAGATTTACCTGCCTCTACAACCAGGGTGCAAACTACAGGGGAGCTGGGGGAGCTAAAGCTCCACTGAACAAGAGTTCACCTAGAACCACGATTTATGACACTTTAGCGGAGCTACTTAATACTGACAATAAAATGTATGCTGATTTTTCCTCAGTCTTAACATCTTTTATTTTTCCAGTGACTTAGCATCCTGACACATTTAATGGGGTTGGGGGGGGGGGGTATCCTCATGAGACAAGATTTTACATGTTTGCTCTGTTGTGTATATGCGAGTTTCATAGGTTGTTTTGAAGGGGGATTTGGCAGGTAATACTTTAATTTGCTTTTTCTTTTGCTTTTGATGTAAAGCACTTTGTGCTACACTTTTTATTGTATAAGTGTATTTATAAAGTTTGATTGATTGATTAAATGATTGAGTGTTTGTTTTATTGATTAATTACAAATTCACCGTACCCTAAGTACAACTGTGGATGCTATTATTGTTATTAGGGATGCACCAATACCGATATCACTATCTGTATCAGCTCAATACTGTGTATGTACTCGTACCTGGTAATAAAAGTATTCCAATACCACACCAGATACCTCTATCATAGAAGTTAATATACAAGGTTGTGCAAACATGCTCCAGTCCAGTGGGGGGGCAGTAGCACGCCATGAAATAAAAGTACACTGGGCTAAAAGGTCAGTGCACCGTCCTTAAACAGGTCCGCTGTGTGGAGGTATTTCAACGTAACCGATAGTGACAAAACTAAAGCAAACTCCAAATTATGTACAGCAAAACTGTCAAGAAGAGGAACAAGCGTAAGAACTTTTAAAACTAGCAATTAAACATCTCAGAAATCATCACAGTGCAGGGAGTTTGCGATCAACAGCGGGAAACAGCACCATCCAACTCTGCAGCAAATCATGGGAAAGATGTCGAGGTACAACACGTATGCTGTGAAAACAACAGAAGCTCTTGCCCAGTACATTGCTCTTCATGACCCGCCGTTGTCAGTGGTTCACAATACGGGATTTTGAAGCCTTCTCGCTGTACTGGAGCTGAGGTATGAGATTCCTAGCCGGCACCATATTACTGACACTGTGTTGCCAAAACTACATGATTTTATGAAGGGGCTCATCCACGGCCTGTTACAAGAAATTTAGCTTCACCACTGATATCTGGACCAGGACCGTCGCACATTTATAGGTGTATCTAAGTAAAATTTGCCAATTTAAAATAAAACTTGTTGAAATTGTTACATCTGTAATGTTATTACATATGTATTGGTGAGGTAACTTAAAAGGATGGGTAATTCATTACAACCTAATGAAATCTTACACAGTTATAACAGCAATAATAACCATAGCTACAATAATGTTCACATAAGCAGATTTGGTGTCGGCAAATATCGGTATCTGCAGATATTCAAATTTCAGATGTTCGTATTGGATCAGAACGCCCAAAAAGTGGATTGGTGCATCCCTAATAAATATTTGATTATTTAAATTAATTTATTTAAGTTTCTTGTGGGTCTGCGTTTAGTAACAAGGTAAAAGAAGGAAATGAGTTGCTGAAGGTTGTTAACAGTATCAGTAGCTTATGTTCTTTGGGGCAAGATATCAGTTGGCATCATGTTCTTACATGCCGAAGAAAAGCGGCTCCCCCAAGCCTGTGGTATGGTCTACACACCGTCTACAAGTCCACAATTCTTTTCCATTAAAAACTCTGGTAAAATGTCTCTCACTGAGAAAAACCTGGATGACCCTGAACCTTCTGAAAGATAAAACGGGGACCGACCTTTATCAATGATAATTAGACCTAATGGTGTTTGTAGATCTGTTAGCTAAATATGATCAAATCAGCAGGAGAAAACATTCTATAATTGCTTTGACTGAGGTACACATAGAAGATTTGTATAGACAAGAGTCCATAGTGAGATAGTAATATTGAGCTGAATGTCACCTATTTTATGATAAGATATTGTGATTGTTTCCATGATTTGAGCTAAAGGGAGGAGGTAGAAAATGAACGCTAGGGGCCCTGAAATGGAGCCTTGGGGAACACAGTATTTCACCTTTGTTTTATAGAGGCCTATATTTACCAGCTGACTTGTCCCCATTCTCCAAGCATGACTAAAAATAATTCAGAACTGGACCACAGCTCCCAAGTTGGTCTCATGTCATGGTGCTCAATCAAGGCTTTTTCAAGGGCAGCTTCACAGCTTTGGTCGAAATGATGACTGAATGATGTCAAAGCCATTGTTCAGTCCAAACAATTTCTAAGGGTGTTGACAAATAACCATTCAGTCATTTTACCTACGTATGGGCAGTATGAAATGTCTCAAACAATACCAAAATATTGTACATTTTGATGTGTTTTTTCAATAGAAAAGAAAAACAAAACAACAAGCAGTTTAATTTCAGTATCAATGTTCCAACTCTGTTTCATCTCTGTGTTATTGATCATCTCCGTCTTCTCCTGATCCTTGCTGTCATTCCCACATATCGCTGTTTACTTTTGTTTGTCTCTCCCAAAGCTCCACATGACTGATCTCCATGCTCAAGGCTAATTAGCTCGTCTGATTGTGACAAAGTTGCTGTGCAGAAGTCTGTGACAGTTGTCATTCCCAAAAGCCTTGGTGTCGTCAAAAGCTGCCTGCTGTGGAGTCTCGAAGCTGTGCAACGAGAAAGCTCCAGAGAAAGATATCAGAGAAAAAATAAATAAATAAAAAGAAGCAAACACAAAAACTGCGTTTAAAGTACTTAATTGGAATAACTGAATAAATTATTCCTCACCAGTGTTTTAGCGTCTGATAGATATATATGTTCACTGTTGCTTTAAACGGCGGGAGACAACCAGAAATATTTGTTGTAATTAATGCCACATGCAGCTAAAATTTGTAAAGCTGAATAAAGCTCAAATATAGATATTGCTGTATACTTAGTCTCCAGTGCAACATAATCATTAGTCTAATATCTAGTATGTTCTGTAAGTGGGAAAAAGTCAATCATGAAGAATTTGTACTGATGAAGAGAAAATGCACTGATAAACCTAAATCCAGGTCAAGAAAACAATCAGTTTTCTTTAATGTGTTTTTTTTTCTTCCAGGCCTCTTCAAATTGTGTTAATCCATCAAGCTACCTGTTTTCTATATCCACTTTAATCTAATTCAGAGTTACAGGGTGGCTAAAGTCTCCCTCAGTTGTCACTGAGCAAAAGACTTTAATGGGATTGTCCTTCACTATGAAGAATACTTTCTCAAGTGCAAAAATGGACTTTACAGAATATGATGCATAATTGAATTCAAAATCTTGTTTTTTTCTGTTCTTTTTGCCAATCCAGTGTCCCATAAAATCCTGTATTCTACCTAATGAAATGTTTCATGTCTTTGACTACAGAAGAAGTTAAACTTGGTTATTTTTCCTTATTTCTAACCGCTGCATCTGAACTAGAAAGTCTGAGTAAAATAAGGTAAAAGATGAATAATTGTTTATGTGAATTCTACAGGAGATTTTTTTATGAACAGATTCTGCATCAACATATTTTACTGGTTAAAACTTTTATAATTCTAATCTTTGGAAAAACAGGACCATGAAAGCTCCCTCTGGTGTTGGTAAGGTGGCTCTGGGAATTCAGACAAGTGAATCATGTCAATATGAAAGCAAGTCCTGATCGCCTCAGCTCTATTCTAAACTAAGACTCAGGGAATCCATTGGTTTCATTGGACTCACTTTAGGATTTGTTGTTTCAGCACCGTGGATGGCAGAAAGAAGACTCCAGCAAAACTCTCACAAAAGCCGTTGTGTAATTTGATCCATAAGGGAACGTATGCCTGCAGTCTTCTTTAGAGCAATGTAGTCACCGAGCGAGTTCTCTTAAAATGTGGCAGCTTCATTTAACTTTTAAGAGCAAACATAAGCATGCAACATTGGCGCCCAGTAAGTTAGATCATTTTACAGCTTTTGGGATTATGAAACTCTCACATCTTATACTGTAGACCAGCCTGTTACACATTATGCTGAGCAGCTGTTTCCTCATTTTTGATAAAAGGTCAATACATCACCAAGCTTGCACTGTATAGCATACTTATGCTAAATTAAATGCTAATTTATGCACTGTAAAAAATATTCCAACGAACCTTCTGGAAAGACTGAAAGAGGAACGTCTAGAGTATTATCAACCTCACTCTTCTCTACAAGTTCCAAGCAAACCAATCAATAGATGTAAAATAATAATAATTTTTAAAAAAAAGAAAAATATTTTTAAATATTTTTACAAAAAAAAAAAAAAAAATTGGTGATGCAGATAAAAACAAACAAACAAACAAAACATTCAGAGCCATGAATGCCAACTTAAAGGATTTTTAGGCCAGCTGAGGCCTGGAGGCTAATTTTAAAGTCTGAGAAGGCTTAGTGGGAAAAAGTGCAAATTGAAAACGGATCAGGAAGTTTAAAAGTTATGGATGACTGGGTCAAGAGGTGGATTTGACTGTGAACAGTTACATAAGGTCAGGCATTAAATTTAGAGTGTGTGAAAACACAAGAGAGTATGTAAGCATCAGTGATGCTTAGTGTGTGTATGTGTGTGTATATGTGCAGAACAAAATGTTTAGCCTCCAATTCCCTCCCTGTGTCTGTAGTTGGGTGGCGTGTTTGAACAGATCTATCCTTGTTCCTGTGTGCTATTAAAGTTAGATCAAGTGCATGTCCTCCAGGTGCATCTGGGCTCTGAGAGCGTTTTCACTGCATGTGGGAATTATGGTTGCGTGTTTTGAACTGAAGCCACACAAGCAAAAACCCCTGCGGAGCGACAAGGCATCTGGAGAAAGACTGTGGAAAAAAGAAAAACGATGGATAGAATTAAAACTGAGAATTAGAAGAAAAAAACATATCCACAAAAGTAAATGAAAGAGAAGGGAAGAATTTATATGTGAGTGAAAGAAAAAATGAGAAAACTTCACAAGGAGAGAAAAAAAAGGAACATTGAGAGAGGGAAATCAAGAGATATCAATGTCATGAAAAATGAGAGAAAGAAGAAGGGAAACTGATTCTAAGGAGAGAATAGAAAGGAAAACTAAATAAAAAGGCATAAATCGACTGTTGGAGTGAGAAAATGGACTACAGCTCAGAAAAACAAGTGATAGTGGAAAAGAGCAGAAAACAGCGGGACCAGCTCAAGGACTGCATGTTCCTGCTCCTCCATCTGTCACCAGTCCTCAACAGTCCCACGGCTGCAGAGCAGCAGGTCCCTCCTCAACCCCCGTGGCTCACACCAGACGTCCAGACCGTCTTCATCAACCTGCTGCCCTGAGCTGAGCAAGAAGGTGGTCCCAAAACCCAGTAGGAGTAACACCAATGGGACCTCATCAACAGAGAGCTGAAAGCATTGGAAACATTGGTTGTCCAACCTTTTCCAGTTCCCTCCACAACTTACATGTCACATGATTTAGAGGTATGTTCTGAACAGAAGCCCTGACCATGATGGTTTCCCAAATCATTCGGTAGTTCAGCCACAAATTAATGGATAGATTGTGATCATACAATAAAAAAATGAATTTAAAGTTATTTTCCTTGATCTCTTAGGACAACGTTTTGGTGTTACGTAAAGTTTAAAAGGAAAAAAAATGACCAAACAGCAGTAGGAGTATGAGAATAAAACGTTCAGCACTGGAGCTTTTAATGTTGAATAAATATGTAGAAGAAATGGATTTGGATGGTTTATTTAATGTAATCGGATCGTGTCGTTACACAGATACAACTCTCTTATACATATTCTATCATATACTTTTAGTGTTCACATCAGAAGTTAGAGTAAAAAGTATTTGTGAATAGGTTGGTAAGAAAAGAAAGGAAACAGAAATTCACAAACAGGAACTTTGACTCTGAAGGTTGCTCAGATTGCCACATTTTTCCAGATGAAACCCAACGAGTATGAATGTACAAATATCATCATGTGTTGGTTTGGAAGTTGTAGCAAGAAAAAAATGTGAGATGGAATGATCTCTTTACTTTTTCTTAAGGATGCTGCAATGTTTCCTGTGTTAAAGGATTCACTCTTATTTCCAGGAAGTCAAAAAGCTCTTTATCATGTTTTACTCCGATACTTTGGCTATTTCTTCCTTTTAAGGACTCTCCTCGGATAAAAAGACTATTAATGTAGATCCACACAAAAGACCATGAAGAAAAAAAGGAAAGAAAGAGAAATGTCTATTTTATGCCACACATTGTCACGTTTCAACAATCACTACCACCATCATGCTTGAGAATATTACACACTACAGTTATGTCCAAGATATAAACCATAAAAATCTAATTTCCCTCCTGCTGCGTGCTGGTTTGACAGTTTGAATTGTATGAAAGGTTAAGGCAACATTTTAATTGGACAGGAGGATTTGTTGTGTTTTTACCAAGTTAGCCACATAATCTGTGTTAATGTCATCTTGGTGACAAAGAAATGGTGAGAAAAATCACATAATTAATCACACTAGCTTTATAAAAACAGCAATGCTCAGGTAAAAAAAGAAAAAAAAACTAACGAGTAAATGTTAATGAAGTGACAAAAAAAAAAATCCTTTCCAACTTCTTAAAGTTCACAGATGCATCGTGATGCTTTCAGATATCTGTGGCTGTTTTTATTTATTTATTTTTTATCTCCCACACAAGGTTTTTCCTGATGTCACAAGTTAAACAGATCTTTTGTTAAAGCAGCACTGACTCACTTTTCGCGCTGAGCTGTCCGTGCTCATCCTCCCCATTTTACTGGCTTTTTGGAACACAGCTGTCCTTGGAGAGCTCAAGCAGCACATTGGGTGAGAAAAATTTCCATGTTTTGCACTGAATATTGCCTTCCTACTGCTGAGAGTTACAGACTGTCATGGGGGAAAAATTACTTTATAGTTGAATCAGATCTCCTGTGTGTCCTCGAGCCTCTCCCTATTCTTTCCCTTGTGGGCAAGAATGCCATTCAAGTGAAGCTTTGAATGCAACCGTTTAGTTTCACAAACAATATATCTTTTATTAGTCACTTCTATTCATCATAGAAAAGCTAAAAGAGTAAAAAAAAAATCACCTGGAGAAGTGAGAAAAAATTAATTTAGTTGAACAATGCAGTTTGATGTTGAAAAGCGTAGTTTTTCAGCAGGAATACATTATTGTCTTACCAAGACCAAAAATCTAACTTATTAGCACCTTATAATGCTGCCATTTATTTCAACACAACCATAAATAAACATTTAACTGAATTACAGCAGGGGTAGTCTAACAAACTTAGTAGAAAGGAATGTAAATGGTATGAGAGAGAATTTGTATTGCTTAAAACAACCGAATAGTGATGAACCTCACACAGTCTGTTCAGGTAGATAAAGTCAAGGAAAGCGCCTACCAGGCAGGACTATTTACCGCCGTAGAGGAAGGGACAGATGTCAACATCAGAGGCCAGAACCTACGATGGCTTGTAAAAATATATATATATACAGAGTTTATTCTTAGATCCTAGAGAATGGATTTTTCTAATTATTTCATATAATTGACCCACACATGACAGTGTATATGAAAACTACCAGTCAAAAGTTAGGACACACTCACTGGAAATAATGAGACAGCATGTTCCAACCTTTGATGCTGGATCCCACCCCCCAACACTGCTTCTTTGCCTCTACTTAAGATATGATGCCCGTTACCCTCATAAATATGTTAGCAGCAACCGCAAGATTTGTTTTTATTTTTCCGTACTGATGAAAAGAGCTCCGATGCTTCCTTTGAAATCTCTGTTATCACAGGAAATAGTGGAAAATTGGTGAAGAAAGAGGAAAATGATTCACAACTTGTTGCAGCTGTAGCTTTAAAAGTGATGCAGGATAATGTTTTATCTATTTTCATAACTGTAGTTTGTGTTTATACATATGAGAAGATGATACAGAAAACTTTGTAAACCACAACCTTGAAGCCATCCATCAGTTAGCACCAAGAAATGTTTTTTTTGTTTTTTTGTTTTGCTTTTTTTTTAGATAATTTTTTTTTTTTGTTATGTATAAATAATTTAGTAAATCATTAAAATGGTCTGAAAATGATCCCATGAATATAATTTCCCATATTTGGAACAATCTCCCAAAACATTTTTTGCATATTTGCTGTTACAACAATTGCAATTTTTGTGGATGTTTTACCCTTTTGACTGTAGATCTTATCATTTCTCAAGAATATATTACTTTTAAGTGGCAATATTACAAAAATATTTCATTCTGTCGGAGAATCTATTATAATTAATTTGAAGAACAAAGTTAACTTAAATGAAATAAAACTGCAGTGCGATGAAGACAAAAACAGCCCTCTGTGGATATCCACGGACACCGGTGTAAATGAACCTTGGCAGCAGAGGCAGTGAAAGTAAATGACCGTGTCAGTGGCTGAAAGATTCAGAAAACCAGGCAGAAACATGGAATTATTTTTCATGCCCCTGAAGCAAAATGAAGAGGACACACTCGAGATGTGAGCTTTACAGTAGCCATCCCTCCCCCACCAAAAACATACATCTGGAAATCTCTGGGACACGTGAGGAGAGGTGGCTCAGGGTGCATCGTTCGTGTGCTTTATCACCCGTTCACAACCATTATCAATGGAAGACAGCTTCACGGAGCGTGCACCCGGTGATGAGCGAGCAGAGGCAGACGGCATTCATCACCTCTGATGTTAGCGCCATGGACTAGGCAAACCACCCTTCTACACACACACACATGCAAACATGCATGACATGCAGGCGGGGGGGAATCCAGTTTAAAAGACAGCCTACTGTGCTGATGAGGATGTAGTCACTGACAGTGACACAGAGGAGATTACAGAGAAAACACACATGTCAAAACACTCTTTCACTGTTGAGAAACATAAATTTACTCCAATCCTAAACTCAGGTTCATAATCAGCTTTTTTACTATATATCTTCATCACCTTTATCATCATCATCATCATCATGCTTCAGGCTTTTGAATTCTCATTTAACTGGTAATTGTTGCAATTGATCAGAATCTGCATTCATTTTCTTTAAAAATAATTAAACCTTTGTTTTTCAGACAACAAGCAGCTAACTTGTTTTCTTTAGGTGTTGATGTTGAGAAATGACAAAACACTCAGCTTCCGTACCTGCAGACTGGATTTTATGTGGAAAATCGCTCAATCCACACACACTCTCATCATGCGTCACAGCTACACATTTTACTTCAAAATGTCTTTTTATTTATTTCGCCAAAAAACCTATAAAAATAAAGATGAAAAGCAAAAGAAAAATGCACAAAAATAAAAACAAACTGTGTTTGAAGCAACATCTGAAGTTATTAACTCACATAAAACAAAGACAAACGAGCCTAAAATTTATGATGCTGTGCTGCTTCTTACATTTTTCAGCAGAATCTCGTTCTCTCCTGGATGTTCAGCGGTTATATGCGTCTGGCTTTGTCTGGAATTTAGGTCTCACAACTTCATCTGCCTCTTCAAATAATCACCACCCTTTGCAGTGCGTTCAAACTTGCCCCGACAGCTTGGGTTGGCCTGGTCGGTCGTGTGCCGAAGATCACAGAGAGCAATCACTGATCTGCATTTGCAATTAATTTAAAGTCACTGCAGAAATGAGTCATGGAGGTGACATTGCAGCAAGCTAATATTCCACCAGCAGCACCAAAGCCCTCCACCCATCAACAAAGTTGACTAAAATTTATTAAAATTGCACTGTGATAAAGACAAAAACATCCCTCCAGGGAATCATTAAGACAGAGAATAAAACTGTTTATGATGTCTTACATAAAAACAACTCAGCTGAAAGGTTGAATGTGTCAATCTTTAAAACACATTTTATTTTCACTTACATAGAAACAGTAATTGTGCTTTTGTTAACATAACATTGATAATTTAAAAAAAGATTCTACGACATTGCAGTTTCCCTTTGTGATTAACATGTATGTTTCATGTCTTTTCAATTGAATTTAATTTATATTTAATGCTGTGGTTCACCCTCCATGTCACTCCAAGTTCATTTTAGAGTTCAGCAGCGACAGCTCAACCAGACGAGGTCCTGATAACATTGTGCAGCTAACTTTAACTCTGTTAAACATCAGTAAAACATGTCCAGCAGTCAAAAAAACCAACGTGATAAAATGCCATCAGTAAAAGTGTCAATGTGACTTACTGTATTTAGTCAGACTGAGTTTAATCCAGATGCAAGGACACACACCTCTGGTTGCTATAGTTTCTATCTTGCTCGGTCTTGTTGCTGGAATCATCCAAGATTCTTGAAGTGTTTGATTCATGCAACGAGACTTCTGAAAAGGTGTTGGCTACTACGTCATTAAAGCTAGCTAATGGCTACATGCCACACACTGCGACAATATATAGAAAATAAAGCATCATGTGAGTTACTGGGAGAGTTGAGGATAATATATGCGCTTAGATTTATTGTACAGTTGTACACACACACACACACACACACACACACACACACACACACACCAGACAAACCAGACAGAACATAAAAGCTGTCATTGCTAAAGGAGCATAAGCAGCAATGGATTCTAATAATAATGATTTAGGACCATTCAAATAGCTCGTAAATACTTTAAAAAAATATGTTACAAGGTATACAAATGAAAATAAAAATAAAGTTAGTTCCTGGTTGGGAAGGCCTGATTTGTCACGATGCAGCTGAGTTTCACTGAACACAGCATTTAAGCTTTTTTAAGTTAACTAAAATACACAAAACTGCTTTGCTCTGTAAGACTTAAAGGGTGGTAAATTGTGCTTTATATAAATATCAATATTTCACAGGATGGTATTATGAAGGATGTCTCTTTGTTGTTTTATAGCTGCTGTATGTCTGGTCGGATCACAACATCCTTGATGGCTCATTAAATGCATCTGACAGAGATAAGGGCATTGATATGTGCTTAGTAAGTGTTCATGCATTGAAAGCAAGTGTAAAGTGAAGCCGACACTGATTACTTCATAAAAAACAAAATTATAATGGGAGTGTTGATAAGAAAGTCGTCTGTTTATAATCCAAATAATTATTTCGTAAATAAATAAAAAAGGTAAGAAAAATCCTGATCTTTTATTTGAGAGTTCAAACCATGTCTGTATGGAAAGTTGAACTAAATTCATCAAGCAGGCGATGCCTCAGTCTGATGGAACAGCATCCAAATATTCTGGTTATAGCTTATATTCTCTGCTGATTTAAATCGATTCAGCTTGAGTTCAATCAATTTTACTCTTGTATATCATCCCCTTCGCGTTTTTTGTCTCAGCATCTTATTATATTTTAATAAGATGACACCTTTATTAAATTTAGTCGTTGAATTTAGTAGACAAACTGCTTAATTACCTGCACAAATCTCACCCAAGCCCGAAAGAAGTTTTTCTGTCTGAGCTGGAAATCAGTGTACACGATGTCCAGATGAAATGGAGTTTGAAAAACACCACATCCACAAGAGTTTACCATTTCTGAAAAAAGGAAATCTCTTCACAGCTCTTGTGTAAATAACAGCTGATACTCTGAACCTCCGACTGCGTAAAGCGTCACGTCACTCTGAGGCGGTGCATTAACTTGGAAGCACAGTATTTTTCCTTGATTTTATATACTTTGTAACACTAATAGTTATTTTGAAACATAAGAGAATAAACTAAGTTGCTGTGAGACCTCAGAGAAGGATTTTCTGCAAAGCTGGACTTTAATGTTACACCCTGATGCTCCTTCCAGACTTTGATTAGTCAGTCATTAACTGGTTGTGAGACAGTTAATGACAGAAGCAAAATATAACAAGATAAAAATAAGCAGGTATTTAGCTCCAGAGACGACCAGAAGAGCTCCATGTTTGATTGAAGCTGTCGTCATTTTATGACATAGCAGTCTTCATCTTGAAGAGAAATTTCAAGTTTATTCCTTTTCAGCTTTGTTGCAACATTGTGTGTCAGTCAGTCCAATCAGCAAGGTCATGTTGGTTCATCCTCTCACTAATTAGGTCCATTCAACGCCTAATCATACCAGGTTCATTGTACTCTGCAGATATTTGCTTTGTTCTCAGGTAGGAGTCCTGAAAGCAATTATGTTTCTGTCAGAAGTGATAGAAAATCATTTAACTCTTTATGTATCTGTTGTCTGCTTCTGATAATGAGGATCCAAGGTTAATTAATTAGACAAAAGAAGAAGTTATTGATTGTTTGTTCAAAGATTTCAGTACCGCCAATCACAGTTCCAGAATCCAGCATGGCTTTTTAGGGCAAAAAGGATTAAATTATCACATTGTTAATTTATTTACTTTATCACAATTTCCTGAAGATGTGCACTTTATTTTCACATCCTATTTATAAAGTTTTCATCTACTTAGGCTTTGACTTCTAACACATCTGAACATACCAGAACCAATTAACAGGTTAAGGAATGAACCGATACCTTCATCTGCTTGTTTGCATGCAGATGAGTTCAGAGCTGAACTTCCTGATTCATTTTCATCCCATTTTCTGCAGGATATGTGCAAAATGTGCACTGTGTTTTGCAATAAATCTAAATTACCTTTCAGTTTGTATTCCTTTTTTTTTTTTTTTATAAAAAAGAGCAAGTTTATCCTTCCTGCCAGGAGCAATGTTTAAGAAAATTCATCAATCTGACATTTGCATTTTCTATTTGAGTACTCCCACACGCTTAAGGATGCTGCTGCAGCTCCTTCCTCTGCTTTGCAATGAAATTCCCCGCCAGCGATTCAGCAGACGGGCTCTTTGATGTTGGGAGCAACAACATGTTCTCACATGCCTTTTAATTTCATTACATTTTCAGTTTTATCATCTGAACAGTCTGATCACAGCCATGATGTCATCTCTCTCTGCTTAAAATAAAGGCTGCTTTTAATGCTTTAAAAAATACACGTAAATACAAGACAGAAAGTCAAAAACTGTGTAAGAAAAGAACAGGAGGAGGTTTTGTTAACAGTTCTTCAAGTAGGTCAATTTTTTTTTTAAATTAAAAAAAGAAAAAGCCAATTTTCTGTTTGAAGGAATTTTATAAACAGCTGACTGTAAACAGGCCAGATGGATGATATAAAATTCAATCTGAACTCATATGCCAATGCAAACAGTTTAAATTGAATCTCAAATTGTGGGATGACCTTCAAGAAAAGTCATCTTGAATTCCACATCCCCTCTGTCACCTCCTGAAAGAGCATTTCCATGAAAACCGCACGAAACTAAGCTTACTGAGATTCTCCTTGGGTATGCATAGGCAGCATTATGCACACATTGATCCTCGAGACCCGAGGCTCTGCTTCCCTCTCACCCCACATGTATGCTTTTAGCTCCAATTTTACCTCCTGCTTCTATGCTAATATCTGAAACTGGGATTCAATCCTCTTTGCCTCCTGATGGCTTTGGAGAGCCTCAGTGTGAAAATTAGCTTGGCAGATTCATGGCTACCCGCAACACATAATCACTCTCGTCTCATCCCGCCACTCTCTCATCAATCACATGGAGGAAAATTTGATATCAATGATAACTAACACCATTGCTCAAACATGAGATCTCCATGCCGTCACCCGCGGCTTGGATTTGTGTCGCTTTCGAGGGGTTTTTTGAGAATGTGAAAAATGAAAATGTGATTCACTCCAATCCCTCTCAGGCACGAGCATTGATGCAGGAGCAAAGTCAGCAAGCACATGCAAAGTAATGTCGAGCTCTGCATGAGTCTGATGACACTGCAATTTCTCAATGTATTTAAAAAGTTGAAAATGCAGATGAAACCTATTTTAACCAAAGTGAAAATTAAAATTAAAAGTGGTGAAGGTGGTGAAGGAAAGGCATATGGTGATGTTTGCAAAACCATAAAGCAAAGACTTATAAATATACATACATACATACACATATATATATATATATATATATATATATATATATATATATATATATATATATATATATATATCTATATATATATATATATATATATTTTTTTTTTTTTTTTTTTTTTTTTTTTTTTCAGCAATATATATCTCCTTTTAATATGATTTCACTGTTGTCAGAGCAGACTAAATTTTCATGGGGTTAATCTGCAATCCATCCATCTGGAAATAACATGACAGTTGGTAACAAAAGAGAGCTAAACTGAATCACAGACTCTGAGTAATCACAGATTCTCCAACTTTTTTCAGCTGCATAAAACAAACTGATCTGATGCTTTGCAAAATGTAAAGAATGATCTATTTGCATAGAGACTCATTTGGTTTGTCAATCTCAGCTTTGAAAGATAGGACATATAGGACAAGGGTTCACATTTTTGGACCCTTTATTCAAGCTGAGATCCATATTTAAACCCAATTTCACATTTATATACATCCAGTTAAATTGAAGTTGTCTTTGCTATGTCCACTTTGCTAGTAAATTAGTAAAATAAAGAGGTCAACACTTAAGAGTATGTACATTAAACAGGTATTTAAATCAAACATCTTTTTTTTTTTTTAAAAAAAAAAAGCCTGTTTTGCTTTTATGCAATACCACTCTGGGGCTCTAAAACTTGTATAATTTTAAGATTTTGCATTGCAATACAAACAAAAAACAACAAAAAAGATAAGAACAGCTGACCACCAGTTTACTCTGACTCCCCTATAGCAGCCACCTCTAAAACTGGGATAATTTAAGAAGAGAACCTGAAAAATATGAGATCACATGCAGGTTCAGCTTCCAGGGTGACGAATGGTGATTTTCTTGAAAGTACATAAAGTGCTCCACTGCTCCAGTGTTAGTGGCTGCTAGCAACATCCCGGGGCAGCCAGCTAACATCTCATTGCTCTTCCCAGCTTATAATGGTTTGACCTACAAGGCTTTCACACTAGCTGTGAAATCCCACCCCATTAGCAGACAAACTATATCATTTTATTATTGTAGAATATGCAGATTCAAACAGAAATCGCCTGCTATAGCACTGACTACGAACTTTATTTATAATACATTATAATTTCCATCTGGAATAAATAAAATATTTTTACATTTTCATTTTTAGTTAATGAAAAAATAATGGACAACAAGGTTAATAGTTTTTTTCAGGCACGATCAGGAAAGAGCCTTGAAAAAAACAGTTACTGACATCCTGAGACAAGAACACCGTTTCCTCCAACTGGTTCACCTTAAAAACCAAACCAGATGATCCAGCTTGTCATCTTCATTAAAGAAACTTTTCAGGAAACAATAAACTCATGTTGTCATGGTGTAGCCTTGCTAATAAATCATTCTATATCATTACTAAAGGAAAATAGTGGTAATGAATATAACATTTTATTTGGACCAAATCAACTTTTTGACTCACACCTTCCTCCTTAAACTCCTACTTATAAGCTCATGTCAGTGATAAGTAGGAGTAGTTTAGAGAAATCTAACTGGAAAAAAAGCAGATCCACAGACTTCCCACTCTGCACAGTTCGTGGTTTCAACTTTCAACACCACGCTGCATTATTCATCCTACAAAACACTTTAACCTTAATGTATCTGAAATTCAGAAATCAAAGGTTTAGGAGTGTCTCAGATGTTTCTCGTGAAATGACCTTGCTCCTCCTCTTAAGGCGCTTTGACCTCCAGCTCCACAAGTCGCGCTGTGTTGCATCCTTCTCATGTGTGAAAAAGTGGGTCTGGCTGCAGAGGAAAAATCCCATCATGCCTTTCCCTTGACTGATTTGCAGTCATGCCACATGCTCTGGCACACTTCCAGGCTGGGTTGCGTATGTCTGCATGTCCTGTGATGTTCTGCAGGCGACCAGTCCCCTGACTTTCCCGCAGCTCTTTGAAGTTGTTCTTGTGCAGAAAGAGCAAAAGAAAGTAAGAAGCAAGCTGTGAATCGAGGTCAGTGTTCGATTCTGAGCAGGTTTACAGTGGCAGTGAGGCTCTCCCACATCTGCAATTCCTTTCTGAAATGCAAGAATTTTAATATCCATGTGAGAAGAAAGCGAGTGAAACAGAAGTGAAAGTCGTAGAGGGTGAAAATCAAAGGCAGAGGCAGCAATTGGAGCATGGAGGGAAAGAAGAAGGAGGAACAAAAAAAAAAAGAAAAGGCTGGAAAAATAAAGAAGCTCAAAAAAATAAAGAAGCTCAAAATTGTGAGCTGTCGAGGAAGAAAAACAAGTAGAGTGGGACGGAGGGCTTTGTGACGCTGACTCATCCATGTCACTGACCTTGACTGGCAAAGGAAGGAGAAGAAGTGAGGAATATCAATGCGGGGAGAGCTGGGACAAACTTGACATGTCCTTAACAATGTTTGACAAATCTGGCTGCAACTCAGAGGATGTTTCATAACTAAATATAACAAAAAGGAGGCGCTCAGGAAGTCAGCTTCTGGCTTAGTGCAAGATGGTCCAAACAGCTAATGTGTTCAGCTGACTAATGCCGGGCAAATGGTGGAATCCATTGCAAACTGTTTGTCAGTACTCTAGGATTGGCCAAAGTACCTGCCATCACTCTGAAGTGATCCAGTCATGTGAAACTTTGTAGTTATTCAACTCTAGTATTTGCTTACACTAAAAAAAAAAAAAAGAAAAAAGTGGGAGTGTAAAGAAATGAAATGCAAAACCAACAGTAGCTTTTCTTACTCATTTGTAAATAAATAACATGCCAAAGCAATATAAAACAAAGTAAAGCTGAAGATATATTTACTTTAACCCATCACACTGGTTGTGTTTTTTTTTTTTTATTATAAAAAAAGCAATGTAGAATATTTTGTGATTTTATCTGTAAAAATTTGCTTCATGAATAAACATTGCTTCATCACTTGAACATAGAAATAAATAAGAGTCGAGTAAATCCCCAACAAACAGTTAAATTACTGCCTCTTTATTTTACTACTATACTAAGATCTATAGTTCCTCTAAAAAGGTAGATTCTATTATTTCCACATGAATGGATTTAATTATCAGCTCTGTGGGAGACCGGTGACCTGTCCGAGCTGTACCCTGCCTCATGCCTGTTAATTACCGGGATAGGCTCCAGCTTCTTGCAGTGGATGGATGAGATTAGTGGATAAGATTTATTGAGATTTTAGACTTCAAGCCGGTTCTTCTGAGCACAGCAGAAGGGACTAAATTACATCGCTGATTAATCAGTGACAAAAGTTTGGGTGGCTATTAGCATGCTGCTCCTACTTGCTAGCATGCTAAGCTAGGACTCCACCTAACAAAACGTTGGTTACTTATTGTAACCCCAGATTCTATGAGTGTAGGTGCAGCCCTATAAGGCTATCTTCAGCCGGTAATAATTAATATTATTATTAATTATTAATAATTATAAGAATTATATTTATATCATTATAATTATTGATAAATATTGATATTATAAATATTTAATAATTAGTATCATTATTACTTTATTAATCTCCAAAGGGAAATTCAGTATTGTAGTATATAATAATTAACTAGAGGAGGTCTTGTTCCGGAGGCTGATGGCTGCTGGCAGGAATGATCTTCTGTATCTTTCAGTCTTGCATCGGACCTGAAGAAGCCTCTCACTGAACACACTTTGTTGTTTCATCACTGTGTTGTGGAGAGGGTGTGAAGAATCCTCCATCATCTTCATCAGCTTGTGCAGCATTCTTCTTTGGACAATCAGCTTCTCCTGAAGTCAACAATTATCTCTTTTGTTTTGCTGTTATTTAATATAAGATGATTGTCACCGCACCACTTAACAAACTGACTGACCAGTTCTCTGTACTCTGCTTCTTGTCCATCCCTAATACACCCCACAACTGCAGAGTCATCAGAGTATTTCTGCAGATGACAGGACTCAGAGTTGTACTGGAAGTCTGAGGTGTAAAGAGTGAAGAGGAATGGTGAGAGTACAGTTCCTTGTGGTGCACCAGTGCTGCTGACCTCCATCTCAGACACACAAACTTTCAGTCTCCCAAACTGTGGTCTGTTTGTGAGGTAAGTCATAGATCCATAGTTATATATTGGTGATGTAACATTTCCTGAATAAGAGTGCTCTAGGGATAAAGGTATTCCCAGGCTTCCACATCGCAGACTGGGATTGTAAAAATCAAAGAATAATGACTTAACAGGGAACTAGAACTTAGAGTCTATGCTAAAGACAAGAAAACAACATGTATCTTTATGTTCAAATACATGCCATGATTCTCTATTGAATCATGTTGTGCATAAAATGTAGAATTTAGATCACTTTTTAAGCTAAATACATAGACAATGTTATATAAAGATGCCAATTTGAAAGACTTTGAATCCTTACACTTTAGAAATATATGAATGTTAAAATTTGGAAATTTCCTTATGATAGTTAGCAGCTGGAGTACGATTTATTCATTAAACTTAAATGAATTTGATACACACACACACATACACACATAAAAGAAAAAAAAAAAAAAAGAAAAAAAGAAATCTCCTTTTTAAAAGTGACCAGCCATGAACCAAAAGACTCTAATGCAGTTCACTACATAAATCCTGCTGAGTGAAAAACATGAAATATGATGGTAATGCTACTTTGTTTTTGGCATGGGAAGATGTAGGATGGTTTATGGATTCCATTCATTTGGTGTTGCTCTTAAAAAAACAATTTTGGCATTTTAATTCAGGTATGTTTTTCCAATGTCAGGTTTTTTTCAGAAGAGGAAGGACAAAAGAAAAAAAGAAAATGAAGCTGTAAAAAACATACTCCAAAGCTCCTTGACTAGAAAAAGACTGCTGATTTATCACGGGAGCTGAACAAGGTAAGGTCAGGGAGGATGCTGAGGGGAATTATCAGCCTCAGAGCAAAGATGGATGTTCTATACTGAAACCCAAATCCTCTAAGGGACAGTCATTAGCCCTGATTTAAATGTCTTCATGAACCTTGATGAAGCTATGATCTAAAGTGTAAGAAGTGGTGATTATTTCACTATATTACGGCAAACCTGCATAATCCCAGGGGAGCAATATGGAGGGAAGCAAATCATTTTCTTTTGCAGATACAGATATATATTGCTCCACAATTAAACTGAATTAAAGTTTCCTCTGGTTTTCAAGCAGTATCAAAAGGAATAACAGGAAAGAACATATTGTGTCAAATAAACAAGCTGTGGTGTGTGTAATACATTGTGCAGAATCAGACAAAGCCTGGTGTTTAATCAACTGCAAAAGCTACGCAAGTCAACATCCAACTTCAGAGAGAAAGTGTCATTATTGTATTACTGATGAGGGGAACATTTTCAAACACAAGCAATTTCACTGAAATTAGTTTGGATCCACGCACTGAATGTTTGTTTTCTTTCTCTTTTTACACTTGCCAAATAAAACTGTACGAATAAAAACATCTCATTTTTTTTGTTCATGAACAAAATTTGTCAGAAACACACAAACTTTTCTCTCTGAAGGCAATCTGTCTGAATGACCTTGTTACTCCTGGTACTGGAACTGTTTTATCAACTGATCCAGTCCTTGTTAATCAAATGTGCTTCTCTTTCCGCAGCCTTTATTTGTTTCAGTTTTTTCTCTTTTCTCCAACTGAATGTGTATAAAAACACAATCAAAGCAATGCAGCTTTCAAAAAACTAAATTGATCAGCACTTTCAACCCGTTCACACAAAGAAGACCGGGTTGCAACACATGTTACGTTTCATTGTTAGAATGCATTTTTACAGCTTTGTGTTGCATTTAAAGTTATCAGTCCTGAGACGATGACACCCAAGTCATAACCTTTATTTTCTAACCCTAATCATTGCAACCAAATTATGCAAAGAAATGAAATGATAAAAAGATGCACCAAAACACATGCCATAGAGATGAACTGCTTGGCTTTAAAATGGCTTCATAATTTCAATTTAATAGAAGGATGAAATACTAAATGAGCAAATACCTTTTTAAGTTGTGTTTTTGAGTGGGCGCTACAACATGAGATTTTGATATCCATGTGAATAGTTGTGATTGTTAGAAGGTATACTAATATATTTTTATTTAGAATGGATAAAAAACACAGTGATTATTTTAATGTGTTTCCATTGAAAAGAATCTGGACTTTCTTAAGACCTAAAATGGCCAAAACCATCCTTCATGTGATCAGTTATACTTGACATTGAGCATAAAAACCTTCAATTTGTACCTCTGAATTTGAAGGGGTGCTATTATGGTATTTTGAGTTTTCTGAGCCTTCTACAGAGTTACAGTGTTGAATCCTCATCAGACATGTGAACGGCACTGTTTTTTATCACCTAAACGCATGTTTGAGTTTGAGTTTGAGTTTCAGCATTCTCTTCGTTTGGTTTCCATGGCGACGAAAAAGGCGTCGTTTTAGAGAGTTTATTTCTACTTGGAAATCCTTGTGACGTCCCGGGGGATAAGGTTCGGTGAATGGTTACCTTCTACTGGTTAACAAGGGCATGTAGAAATACATCAGGCGGGTGGAAAACGTGGGATAAAGTTATTTCCAACGATGGCTGGTGAGTTTACCAAAGAGAGACATCCTGCTGCATTCGTTGCTGTGGGTTGCTGTTTTCCACTTTGTTTTCAGGGTCTGATTCAGGTTCCAACATGTAGGGCTGTATGCTATGTGTTGACATTGTATTTTTTTTTTTTTTTTTTTTATTGAGTTCATATTAGCCTAATCCTTCTGTTTATGAGATGTTACAATGACGATGAAAACAGTTGCGGAGCGCGCTCCCAATGTAGTGCAGTGGCGGGAGGCGGGGCTTAATGCGGAAGAGTCTCAATCCACTCGTTTTGCCCGCAGGCTGATCTGACAGCCTACGGAGAGGGTCGGTCTGAAGTAAATAAAGCGATTTGTGACAATAACTCCATAAATCCCAGCCCTTCTGGGCTCAGAAATAAAAATAAATTAGCCTGAAATGCACATAATAGTTCCACTTTAAGTATGCAGCTTCAAATGACAAGTTCAAAGACTAATGTAAAATTATAGCATGTTCACAAGAATAAGATGTTGAAAATGACTGGCACTGTAAAAATATAGCATCACTTAAACTTGCTTATTCATATAATAATAATTTTAAAAAAAACTTTGAATGTTTAAGAAATTAAAATTGAGCCTGGCTTTGGGTATTTATCCAGATAAAGGAGAAAATGGCTAATGGGATAGTTCTTGGATCTCAAACAAAACAGACTTTCAAGTAGAGCCAAAGACAGTTCAATTCTTTAAGAAGCAGACATACAACACTCATGTCTGCACATTCTTCTGGTCGATTTCTTTCTCCTCTCTGAGTCCGAGCTGGTGAGCTGCACCAGTTAAGCCCGAGCTCAGTGAAACCTTCTGACAGGCTCGATGTCTGAGACTCCAACTGAGTCACGCATGAGTCAAGGGCTGATACACTCAGTGCCTGGAGTTGTGTGCATACCACCACACAGCTGCTGCACTGTTTATGAATCATGCATGCGACAGGAGCTGCTCACTTGGAAAATTAACCTTTATTCCTCAGGGTTGAATGACAAGGGCTAGTCAGTGGCAAACCTATGTTATGCCCAGGGGGAGAAGCTTGTGGTTCCAAGGTTTAGGAGGCCAAGCGGACCTGGAAGGTGCAAGATTGGGAGTAAACTGTTGTCAGAATAGCTTCGGTTGCTCCTTTGGCTGACAAAACAAGCCTATAAAGAAATTCTTTCCTCGGCACCACTGATAAACTAAGTGGAGGTCAGCTTGCAGCAGCCAAGATGCTGACAATAATGATTTGTTTTCTGTGTATTTTCTGTATGCGAGATGTTTTATTTCCAGATGCACCTTCAACGCTTTCGACATAAGTAAGTGTGCAGCTCCATTGTGCTGTTTGACTACTGGGATGGTTGGTTAATGTACACATAACCCCAAAATACTGATGCATATGCAGAATAAAAAGGGAAACTACAGCAATTATGGTGGTTTTGTGAAAATGATATATTTTAGGTAGAACCAAGGCCCTTTTCTAACACAGTGGTTTTAATTTGCAACTCTGGTGTTCACATGTGACCATGGTGATTTATAAAACCATGATGGTGATAAATGCATTTCATAGAAACTAAAAAAAAAAAAAAAAAATAGATAAAACGTAGTAGCAGCTGTACTTTATTTAACTTATAAGTCTTATTTAAGAGATATGAAGAAACAATCTTGAAGCTTAATTTGGCGGTCTTTGTTGATCAAAACTTACAAACAAGTTTGGTTTAGTTGTAACTACACCTTTTCCCTCAGTTAGTATGCCAATTCAAAGGTCTACATATTCAAGTGTTTCAAGCACTGTAACTATTAGACACTGTTGTAAAACAGCACAGCAGTCATTTAGCATCCATTTTCAACTGAACCAAGATTCAGGAAGAAAGCTCTTGGTGAGCGGCTAAAAATGTGTTGCCAGTGACATGAGCATTACCATAGATTGCTATCTGATGAGTTACCTCAGACGTAGAAAAAACTCATGGTACTGTATGGTAATTATCAATAAAAAACTTCTCATGTGAAACTTAGATTTTCAAGTAGGAAATGCTTAACAGTGGTATTGATTGCTTTTTTTTTTTAAATGTTATCTCATCTATATCAATAAACATCAGATGGACATGACAATAAATATAAAGCTTGATTTTCATGGGAGGACACATCTGTGTTAGAAAGGTTGAATCATTGCTGATTATGTCCTTCAAACATAAGTAGCATAACCTTACAGTGGGACTTAGATATAAATCTTTCTTCAAATGGCTTTAGATGATGTAAAATGCATCCCTATCTTTTACTAAAAACATAAAGGAACGTTTTCCTGTAGACATGGAGTGAGATACTTCAACTGTGTGTGATACAATCATGCACAGCAGTTTATGTTAGCTGCTATTTTTGGTTTGGACAAAGCAAAAAAGACCTGAAAACATCTGAGTCAAGATGATGTCTGTGTTGCCACACTGGAGCTCGTCCCTCTGCAGCACTGCTTCATCAGCAAATGAAAGAAACTAATCAAGACTTCTTGTGTGAAACTGTTTGAAATCACTTTCATTTTCACTTGAGCAGGAACCATCAGTAATTAGCAGCTTTAGCATTTGCATAAGCTCTGTGCCACGCGGTAAATTGGCCTCTAGTTTGCGTGCTCCTCAGCACGCCTTTGCACTCTCATTTTTATTTTCAGTCAAGATTGTCTGACACAACGACACGCAGCAGCTGCATGGTGGATGCATGCGTTTCTCTGTAGAGTTAAAGCTGCATAAATATTCATATTTGAAAGCAAAACCAAAACACACATTTAAATAAATAAAGACAGACTATAGTTTAGATGTGTTATCTTTTTTTCCAGCCTCCTTACTTATTTTGATTTAAATCAAGACTTTAAAAATGTATTACTGGAAAAGTCATTTGGTTAAAATAGCAGGAATGTTGTCATGTTGTACAGAGAATTGTATGGGTCTACAAGGTAAAATATTGCACTGTAAACATTTTACTGGTTTAAAAGGCAGAAATCTTAAAGGTAGAGTATGTAAGATTTTCAATATTTTCAAAGTAAACTAACTAAAAAAATAACTACAATCATAATTTGATAGTTTTTTAAACATGTAGGTTCCAGTCTGTCCATATTTGATGCGTTATTAAATTACAAGTTTAATTAATGACAAAGACCCTTCTTGAATGTTTTCTGACCAGTAAAAAAAAAAAAAAAAAGTACTTTTTTTCCACCAGTAGGGTGAGTATAAGCCCATTTATTGCAGAGCGGCTCTGAGCTTCAGCTCACAAGCGATTCCTGCCCTCATTGGAGCTGGCAAGGAGGAGGGGTGAGGGGTGAGTTTTGCTCATTACTGCCAACCTGTGGTTGTTTGTGGAGGTAGCAGTTTTGTGGTTTTGCTCACGACCTGGTGTTTGCCACGTGGTGGTGGAAAGAATCGCCTTGAAATCTTACATACTCTGCCTTTAAAGTGTAGGTTTTACTTTAAAAGGAACAGCAGTACATGCCATTAACATGACACCATGATCAAAAGTTTACTTTTAAAAATGGATGAAAACTTGATCCAGTTTTAAGAAAAAGACAGAACACATAATTAATTAATATGTGTCTTTTCAGATTGCAAATGAGTGTTTAAAAATTGTAGTTTAGGATAAATTGGGTTTTGAAACAAATACACAAGTGAGAGGTTAAAGGTAAAGTATGAAAAATCTGCTGATTCTGCATTTATCTGCTCACGTCAAGCTGCTTTTAAACATGTAGGTAATAAAACAGACTTTTAAAAAACTTATTTTTAATTAGTTTTATTAGTATTGGATTACTCACTGTGCTAAAAATACCACAGCATTGCAGTCAGTCAGTGGTGTGCTACATCTGCAGTATGCAAGCTTTGAAATACTGAGTTAAAGATATTTTGCTGGACATTCTCAGCGCTGCCATCTGATAGATGTCTTTATGCTCTCTGAAAGGAGATTTTTATGCTGCTCTCTTGGCCTTTGGGACAAGCCTCTTTGATATGGATTGATTATTGTTTTGGGGGACCAAAAAAAAAATCAGTGCTGTCTGGATTGTGCACTGCCCTGATAACAAAGCTGCCAATGCTCTCTCATAATCACTCCGGCAATAGAAAAAGCAATTCTCCTCCAACAGCATGATACTTAGGCTGCTATTGATTCTGTCATGTTTCTTTTCTTTTTCTCCAGAGACTCACAAAGGTGACATGAATTCAGCAAAGTCACGCTTACAGCTAATGTTACTGTATGTCGGGAGTTAGCATTGAATCAGTGACTCAGTGTGTGCAAACGGAGGGATTGACCTTCTCTAACCTGAAGGTGATGTGCTTATATCAAATGTCTGGCAGGAGGCCATTTTCCGTGCCCTCAGACCTGAACCTCTAACCATTGTAAGAATAAATTACCCAACTTGAATCTGTGAAGGGGTCTTTTCACACAAAGCTGCATCAAGACAGCTGAGATGCAGAAAAACTCCTATCAGCTGCAAGCGTGACAGGTTTTTCCCAGTGTCCAACATGTGATGTAGTCACAGTCTCAGACAGAAATTAGGAGGATATTTTTACTTTGCTTGTGCGACAGCAACATAAACAAATGACCAGGATTAATGCAACGTAATGCCAACTGGCATCCATGTATTTATCAAATAAAATCAATTCAAACTTTTATCTAAAAAGCACTTTTTCTACATTAAAATGTAACATAAAGTGATGTAAACGTTTGAAAAAGCACAACAGACAAAAAATCTATCAGCCTTGCCTTTCCTATTTATGAATATTTAAACCATTTCTTTAGTTTTTTCAGATACTTATCACAATCCAAATATATGCCAAAGGTTTTGTATTTTTCACTGATATTTATGGACACAATATTAAACAATACAAAAAGCAGTACTTGTGGAAGCAAAAGACCTGTGGATTGTATATCAAACACACACACACACACACAATGGCTAAGGGAGGAATCCTGTGGGCATTAAAAGGTAATTTGTGGAAATATTTTGCATCTACTGGGGATTTTGTTTGCTTGGAAAGTTCAGTTCGTCTGTGGAGGTGTAAATGTACAACTAAGTTCTGATACAGATCAAAGAAGCGAACACTGGTCCTACAAACATGGCTGTCTGTTCACTTGGAATGAGCCACATACAGGAAGCAGACCACGTAGGAAGGGGCCTTATATGGAAACATGCAAAACATATGTGCATATTGGATCTTAGGCAGCTATGTGCAGGAAAAACGTTTCCCGATCAGATGAAGAATGAAAAATTCATAAATTCTGAATGACTTGGATTGATTCAGCTCCATGTTTGGCACTGATGTGGTGGAAACAGTTGTCTTGCATTAAGCAGTAGATGTTTTCTTCTTTGCTGTTTGTCGCAACAAATATGAGAAAAAATGTTTTCACTAATAGTTAAGTTGTCACACAGGAAAGTAAAGAATGCATCAATAATTGCTTTATAATACCCAAACTGTGACATTTACCAAACCTTATAACTACATTATTACATTAATGTGTTCCAATTAGTAGCAGAGTGAAAAAAGTCCAGATAAATGTAAAAACCAGAAGAATTAAGGTTGGATTTGAGCACAAATCCCAAACTTGGAATTGTGAATTTACCTTTTTTTTCTCCAACCTCCTTTGGTGCTTTATTTTTATTAGAAAACTGTCCCTTATGGTAGGAGAAGGATAAGAGGCACAATGAAGCTGTGGAGTTTGATTTATGGGCCTAAACTGTTAAAAAGGTGTGATGAGTTGGGATTCAGTGTGTTTTAGAAATTTAGAAATTTAAAAATTTCATTCACATGTGTGACAGTGTAACATCAAGCCAAACTGATTCTGGGCTAAGAAAATGTGATAAGCTGATTTTTTTTGCCACCTAAGCATTGATATTTGTACAATTTAATCCTGAATCATTTCTGTTTTCTCTGCTTTGAGTTTGTTTGTAAATGCACACTTGTGTTCCACTCGAACCTTCAGGTTTTTAATCAGATGGTGTTCTGATTCCTTTAATCAGCTTTGTGGGACATGACTTAAGTGGCCTAATTTCATACTCCTCTCCCTCGTAGTGACATATTTCATCATCCTCCAATATGAGGCACCAAGCATCCCCATTCAAACTAATTAAAACGTCTGTTGTGTCGGTCAGAGTCATTTTCATGTCTATTTTATTTGTAGCTGCTCTTTATTCGATGGCTTGGGATCTTAAAGAGGACATATTTACTCTTCTTTGTAAATAGGACTTCAGTGATTCACTATGCCTATTTTTTCATATCTTTTTACACAGCCTGTGTGCCATGTTTACTTGAAAAAATGCTCCAAGCAACCAGATTCTTCAAACTGTGGTCACACACTGTGAAGTTTGCTCTCATTCTTCCTTTGCAGGTTTCAATAGAGTTGCTGAAATCTTTTCATGTTGGTTAAAATAGAACAGGAGAAAATACCGAAAGCTCTGCTGGGAGTTGTGAAGTCGGGGTCGGCGTAGCTGCGATGGCCTGTGCCAGCAACAATGGCTCAACCTGGGTCCTTAGATGCCTGCTGCTGTTTAGGTGGAAAGCTTCAGGAAGCTTAATAAAACTTTTTAGCGGTCGGCAGAAGTTCACACTCCCACTCACGGCGGCCTTTTCTCAACACCTACACCTCCTGCACCTTCACAAAAGTTCACAGTTAGCAGAGTCACTTCAGCTTGAAGCGGCTCTGAGACCTCCACTTTCAATGCCGTCTTCTTCTATTCATGCTTGATAGAAGAAGAAAAACAATCTTGTGTTTTGAAGACCTACACAGAGAGACTAAATAGCTATGATCCATTACAAGGATCCTTTCTAAATTGCTTGTTGTGTGAAAACCCTTCTGGCTGTCACACAATCACCATTCAGACTATTGATCTGCCGCACCTCTGTGACAAATTGAAACGCTTTTGCAGCACATTGTCAGCACACCAGATGCTCTGGTTGTTTCTCTTTTCTTGTACAAATCTGCACAGTTTTTGATGAGTGATTTTCATCTTAATGGAAGGTTTATTTCTTAAACGTATTGAAACAACTCAGATTTTTTTAGTTAGCATCTTTTAAGCTTTTCTTTTGTTGCCATCTGGGACTGGTGCAAAACCACATAAGGCTGGAATTTATCATGAGTAGTAACACAAACCTGGAATAAAAACTTGGGTTTAAAACATATTTCCACACTACACATACTCAAATTGGGTGGCCACAAAAAAAAAAACAAAAAAAAAACACACACACACACCCACACATACACAGTGGAGATGTATAAGCCCAGACTGGAGCCTGCTGTGGACAGCACATCCAGCCTGAAAGCTCAGAATCAGCATCTGGATTGGTGAGCCGATTCCCTGGAGTCATCACCTGAGCTCAGGATTTCGCTGGGAGACACATTAATCATGCTATGACTCAGTGCTGGAGGGATCTGCTGTAAAATCTCCAGCAAAAATAATCTCAAAACAAAAAACACACAAACAACATTCAGTCCCCAGAGAGTCCATAAACTGAAAACACTTTGGTGTGTATAAACTAAAACTTTGGACCTCTGCTGACTCCAGCACCAGCATGAAGTTTCCAAAAAAAGCTAAATAATTCATCAGCTAAGTCTTGAATTCATAGTTTTACCATAAATGATTGTAATTTACTGAAAATTAGCATGTTATTGGAACAAAAACACAACATTGTTCTTGGTTAGAATCAGATGTTTTCTTTATTTTTTTCTTTATTTTCTTTCTTTATTTTTTTCTAATATAAGATTCGGGCTAAAATAGAGGAAGACTGAATAAATGGGGCCTGTACAGTCTGGTAAACTTTAGGTGTCTGAAAAATGTCTTCAAACAGCTGAACAGTCTCATGCTGTTTTAAGATTTTGGCCTAAAATAACCACCTACTCTTACTAGTTAACACAAAATAATGCGCTTAGTCTCTGAAGATCACAAGGCAACAATGTAAATAAACAGGAGTAGTTGGCATTGGTCAAAATCTTTCCCAGCTAGTTGGTGCTAATGCATTATTTTGTTCACTTCCTGGCAATGGAAGAAAATGAGACTAAACCAAAATGAAAAATAATCCACTTAATCTAAATCTATAACAAAACAATTAAAACTTTTAGCAGGTGCAAACTAAATGAAAATATCAGGTAGAGGTCGTCAGACCTAATTTTAGGTGTGTGTGAAGGCAGGACAAGTTTGGGAAAGAATCAGACAGATTAAATTTCCCCGTGTTACGAGGAAGCTTCCCACATTTAATGCAGCACCGAGAAAACTCTTCAACTACTTCTGGTCTATTTTCAGAAAATGAATTAATACAACTATAGTCACAAACAAACTTAAACACCATTTACAAACAAACAACGTAAGGAACTTGGACTTTTTGTTTGGCTGTGTGAACATGGTCCATTACAAACGTCCCTTCTTGCCGGCAATTTTACTGAAAAACCCACAAATGTTCTGACAAGAGTTCTGGAAGTTTTCCTCCAAGTTCTGCAACTTGCTGGCTAGCTTCATTAATACTATGCCTCCAAAACTATCAGCGATATTTAAAAAAAGATAAAGTCCCTCTCAAAGATAGCAATGATACATGGATGCAGACAAGTGAAGCCTTGTCAAATCTAACCAGGTCCCGTTTTTACTGATCGAAGAGGGTCATTATTTAACATTTTTGTTTGGTTCTGTAAAATGGGATTCTGTTTTTAGTGTAAAAAAAAAAAAAAGTGTCATTCCTAAAAAAAAAAGGTTGATTATCACTGGTGAAGATTTACCGTGACTAGTTTTTCAAATTTCATGTCTGTCCCTCATACTTGTCCTGCGGCATCTTGTATTCCAGAGCAATGGAGGAGGAATTTCCCTGAGACAGATGGTGGATGACGTGTTTATGATTTTATCAGCAGAGTAAAGTCAGAGTTGTGTGCTCACCATCCCTACCTCAACCATCCTGTCCTCTTCCATGTCTTTTTTTTTTCCACCACAACCGGGCCAATACCACAAGCTATTAATCCACAGAAACATACAATATCGTGAGTGCATACATTTTCTGCATGGCTTGTCCCGACGGGAATTAAACCACAGAAACCTTGGCAGTATTTGGAACTAAGGCTTTTTGAGGACACTCGACATATGACAACCAGCAGGATGTAAAGCTTGTCCTGTGCAGACTGCAAGAGAGGATGTTTGTAATGGACCATGTAGGGACACATGCTAACTGAAATACAGAATAAGGACTTGGAATGAAAACAAAAAGGAATAAGGCAGGGAATTAGTCTACTAATTAAAGCCTAACTTGTTTTTTTTTTTTTTTTTTGGGTTTACCTACAACATCATCATAATGTAGATTTCCTCACCCCTTTGGTTTCAGAGCCCTGCTGGCTTTTGTTCTCACCAGCTAATCAGGAAATGACCCAACAAGCTTTGTTAATGCTTTTAACATCAATTAATTAAGGTGGAAAACCACCACTAGCTTATGTGTACACTACAAAAAGAGCAGCTACGAGATCAAACGAACGGTGAATCATTGTTAATTTATTTTGTTTGTACTGGATGAAAGCTTGTGTTGTTGTTTTTTTCCAGAAAAGACAAAAGAAATTTTATCTAATAGGAAAAAATGCCTTTTGAGAATGTTCATGGTAGAGCTCAAATGAACTCAGCTTTGTTATGTCTCAAATAGTTTACTCCATTTAATGAGTAAATTATATATTATAGATCTCAATTAGATTATTATGTCATCCATCCATCCATCCATCCATCCATCCATCCATTTGCTGGGTCAGTAGGGAGGCCCAGACTTTCCTCTCCCCTGTTGCATTTGCCAGCTCTTCAGGGGGGATCCTGAGGCTTTCACAGGCCAGCCGAGAGATATAATCCCTTTCTCTTGTCCTAGGTCTTCACCGGGGTCTTCTCCTTTAATGAGGTGCCCCAGAACATAACACCAGGGAGGTGTCCAGGAGGCATCCTAACCAGATGCCCGAGCCACCTCAACCTGCTCTTCTGGAGGAGCAGCATCAGCTCTACTCTGAGCCCCTCCTGGATGACCAAGCTCTTCACCCTATCTCTAAGGGAGAGCCCGGCCACCATGCGAAGGAAACTCATTTCAGTTGCCTGTATTTGCAATCTCGTTCTTTCAGTCACGACCCACAGCTCATGATCATAGGTGAGGGTAGGAACGTAGATCGACTGGTAAATCGAGAGCTTCGCCTTCTGGCTCAGTTCCTTCTTCACCACGACAGACCGGCACAGAGTTGCCATTACAGCAGACGGAGCACTGATCCCTCAGTCGATCTAACACTCCATCTTTCCCTCACTCGTGAACAAGACCCCGAGATATTTAAACTTCTCCACTTGAGGCAGGACCTCACTCCCGACCTGGAGAGGGCAATCCACCCTGTTCCGGCTGAGGAGCATGGTCTCTGATTTGGAGGTGCTGATTCCCATCCCAGCCACTTCACACTCGGCCACAAATTGCTCCAATCATGACCAGATGAGGCCAACAGAACTTCATCATCCGCAAAAAGCAGAGACCCAATTCTGAGACCAGGAAATCGGATACTCTCAACACCTTGGCTGCACCTAAAAATTCTGTCCATCAAGGTTGTGAACAGATTCAGTGATAAAGGGCAGCCTTGGTATAGTCCAACCCTCACTGGAAATGAATAATGTCACATTTCCATTGAAATAATCATGCTAAGTATTCATGATAACAATGCATATTGATTAATTTAATAGAAAGAAAAAGAAAATTATTACATTTTTATACTAATTAAATATTCCTTCAGATATTGTTTGTTTATTGCATTTGATCATTTTAATTGCACTTTTTGAATTCCCATTTATCCAGACAACTTCCAGTACTTACAGCCATTAAGTGCATTTTCACACCAGCCTTTTGCATTTGAATCCTAGTCCATTTGATTGGGAAGTTCACTTCATTTGGGGTTTTGTGAACGTGCAAACGAATTCTGATTCAGATCGAAGAAACAGGCGTGGTCCACCTACAAATGCAGGTTTTGGTCCATTTCAAGTGGATCAGATAAAGGAAGCAGACTACAAAACTAATTGCATTGTGGGTTCAGAGCACGGCACCATGGGTAAACACAATGTGTGTTGGGACATACACAGCTCTGGAAAGGAAAAATAGCTCATGGGGGACACATGGAAAAATTTGGTAAAAGTTTTAATGGAAATCTGATCAGCTCAGACCACTAAGATCTGATGGAGCTCTATATTTTCCTCGGGTGGAGAGTAAAAAACATTTTAAAAGGTCCAAATTGTATGAGAAGTGCAGCCTAAATGCAATCTCATTAGGAATAATGACGAACCGACCGACCCCCTACTGAACCGAGTCCCCAACCAGACAAGAGTCTAGCAGATGAGCATGATGTGTATGCACCATAAATCAAATATTTGTTCTTGATGCAGAGACAAACATACAAGGAGAACTGGTTTAGTGACAAAAACACGTCCATCTCCTCTACAGCGGGTAGTGATAGCTCGCCTTTCATGTTCCTCACAGTGGACTTTTGATTACAGACCAAAACAATGGACAATTTAGCGAGCTATAGGTTGAGGGAAGTGTGAGATTTACAGTTGGCTTCTTCCTCATTTGTTTACTTGTTTTTTATTTTAGTATTAGCCCAGTGCCTTGACAAGTTCATTCGCACAGTGAATGTGTTCAAGTACAGTTGTGCTCATATGTATTCATCCCCTTTCATTAAAGAAAAGGCTGAATTCACAACCGTCACTCAAATAACTGGAGATTTAAAAAAGGAACAATAACTAAAAATTTGCAAAAGTATAATTTAATAATATAAGACACTGTTTTTTCATTTAATTGAGTTGAAGAAAGAAAAAAAAAAACAAAAAAACAAATTGGTCCTGGACAAATTAGAGCACTTTTCTGTTGAACAGTGGGACAAAAAACCTGTCAACAGGTGCAGAAGTCTGACTGAGAGGAACAGAAAACACTTGACTGTAGCGGAAACAAGGATTGTTCAACTAAATATTAGTTTATGAGTGATGTAATAGGTAAAAAATGATCTTATTTGTTTGCTTTTAAAAAAGAATATTTCTATTGAACCAGAATTAGAAAATAATCTAATGATTTTCATACATTTTTTATTTACTTTTACTTTAGTCAATTTCATCTTATTTTACAGGCAGCTATTTTTTTTTCCTTCTTTAATGAAAGGGTATGAATACATATGAGCACAACTGTATAATTTGATTTCACACTGTATTATTTGTGTGTATTTGTATCCAGGTTGGTTAAATAACATAAACTCAATCATTGACCAGTTTATTACTTTTTAGGGTTTATAATAAAACTTCTTCATTTTTCTAAAAAGAAAAGGTCTTCGTTGTGATAAATTGCGAACTCAATGGCCGTTTAATCAAAATTGTCTTTCAAATTAGTCAAACTTTTAAAGCTTAAGATACCGTGGCTGCTACTGACTTTAAAATGAAGTTGTTCTTTTGCACTCGATGGTTTTCGTTTGACATTAACAATTTGTTCCACCAGGAGAGTCAAGATAAGCAGCATCATAACATCACTGCTTTCAAGTTTAAAAGTCCAACTGCAGCTTTTAGTGACAGGGAGGATAAAAGCACCAGCCTTGATGTAACCTTGACTGAAACCTCAGTGGGTGTTCTGCTGCGTGTCTTTTATCCATAGGCTTTCAGCTCAACCTTGCACTGTAAATCAGACAGTCACTACTGCGAAGCCTCCAGACCCACATCAGCACTACTTAACACCCCTTGGATGAATTCCCATGTGCAGGATGAAGATACACACATCTGCACAGGCAGGTGCTGTGATTAATGATCCAGCAAGACAAATGGGAGCGGTATGGTTTAATGGACGTACAGCGACTCAGTCTGCAGTGGAGATAAATGACAGACTCATTTGTTTTTCATAGAAAATGTGTGTTTTTGTTCAGTGTATGTCTGTGCATGCTTGTGGATTCAGAGCTAAAGCTGAAGGGAACCACTATTAATCTCCCATGCGTTTGTTATATAGCGTTGCAGCTAAAGCCAAGGAGTGGATTGTAATTTTATGCCAACATAACATATTGAAGAGGGCGGCCATTCTGGACCTTCTTCAAGAGGGTGCGGTGAAGGTTTAGCTGTTGCTTTTTGTCGTAGCCAAAGAACTCCACGTTGTTTTCACTGGGCAGAGCCGCACAGCATGTTGCAGCAGAGAGCCAAGTGGAAAATTAGTGATTATCTAAGAGGAGAAGACGTCACAGTGCTTATTTTAGGCAACAGTGGTTCCTTTGCATAATCAGCTGCAGCATTTGCAGGAAATTGGTATCAATAAAGATTGTTGCTGTGCAACAGTCACCTTAATTTCCTAATATGTGGTTAGGTTAATTAAAACAGTGAGAGAGGAATTAGCAGTGCTAACTATGAAGTTCAGCTGTTAATAGACTGGTGAATAATACTGGAGCAGGAAATTATCCTATACTTCCGAAATGCTTTTTATTAATGGTTGATACACAGTTCATTTATGAAGACAGATGGTTCAAATTCAGTGTGACCTAACTATGATTTTGCTCTTCTTACTACACATCTATGCATGTTAGGGATACACTGATATATTTATCTAACATTATCGTCAGTTGATGTCTGTCTAGAAAGCAGAATAGTTGCATTCTTGTCCAGAAACAAGGATGTTAAGTTTATTTGTTATAATTTCTTTAGACTTTGCATCTGCAGTAGTCTGGTGTGGGAGTAGCGACAGCTGCTGAAGTAAAAGTATTTTCTCTATAGAAAATGTTTTAATCTGGGAATTGAAACACTTCTCAGCCTTGAGTGGGAACATAACTCCCCCAGTGAAACCAAGAGTGTAAAAGACCACTGTTGCCAACTCCTCAGTAAGAAAAGTAGATACTGGCTGCCATACACAGCAAAGTCACTAAATGTCAGTGGTGTGAGGAAGAATATTGTGGTGGGAAAGACAGAACTGATGCAATGACTTCCTAAATTTAGAACAGCAAAAAGAGAAAGAAAAAAAAATGTTTTTAATATTTTCTTTTTTTTCCTCTTTAGTTTAATTAACTGCAGTTTTCTTATTCAATGTAAAGCATAAATTGATCTAAAAAAACAAAATGGATGTAACATTACCTAAAAGTCAGCCTTATACCAGCTCACCCACTGTGGCATCTGACCCCATCCACTGATATCCAAGTTCATTCATAATCTTTCTGATAACTAAGGAGTTCTGCCTGCAAACCAAGCGGCAACCTCCGGCGGTTAAAAGTGAAGCCTATGCGGAAGTGCATAAAATTGCATTTCCCCTTCATCCGCTAGGGGCTGGCTGCAAAAAGGAGCAAATCCTTATAGACTCCCATGTTAAAAAGACCAACTTCATAGCAGAAATAAACATGTTTACAGCCTGGTTCAAAAATCCATTTTCGGTTTATAGGTCAGGTTTACCTTCATGACAACTGTGGGGCGAGTGAATTTTTTTCTAACTCGCCTGTTTTAAAGTAATTTAATCTCGAAGTTCGGCAAATTTAGGGGCGCGTCCTTTTGATTGACAGGTACCATTCTCTGGCTTCAAGTCAGAAGAACGTAGAACAACCACGGTTTTTAGCCGGTTAACAATGTGACTTAGCTTTAGCCTGCTTACCTCCGTTAGCTGTGTAGCTCCCGTTATCTTGGGGTTAGCTCGGTTAGCTTTTAGCTACAGAAAGCTCGGAGTTTGCTCGATGTCAATCATCCACCATGATGCTCACGGCTGCCCTCTCAGCTCCACCTCTTTGCCCATATTTGTATTTTCCGGGAGAGACGGCGCGCATGACGCTGCCAAGATGGCGACGGTAGGAACCGCCCACCGAGCTTCAATTCAGCTCTTCAGAAACCTACGGGTGACGTCACAGAGACTCTGTCCATCTCTTTATATACAGTCTATGCTGCAAACACAAGCTCGTATGACCAAACATCACCATGTGAAGCCTCTAACTGGGTTAAACAAACCTCAGTGGCTACGTTGATTTAACTCTGGAGTGCAACTTTTGAAATGTTTTCATTTGGCAGTGAAGGTGGCAAAACAGCATCTATATTTGATCTCCTCGCCTGTCCTGACCCAAACTAAACAGCGCTGTTTGATGTGAAATCGCAGATAAATGAACCGTGGAAGTCGGCACAGTGATCTTGCATAATGTAGGTGCAAACATTCAGGCCAAACAGATGACTCATTTCCTCGCATCACAGTTACTGCAGAGGAGGAGAGGGAGCCCATCTGTGGTGTGCATTTGTGGCACTAATGTGCTGCTGTCTGTCTCTCCACACAGCTTTGTTTTTGGACTAATGTCTGTTCATTCTTTGCATCATTTTCTTACTATTCTCACATGATTTTTCCTCTTTTTTTATTACGTTTGTTCCTTTTGGGCATGCATACATTTTGAGCGGATGTTGATTTTCGCTGCCTGGTAGAACAAACTATCCCTTTTACATCTGCAGGAGTTTTTAGGCTCATTGAGCAACATCACCGACTCACTTCTTATATGTATGCTTGGAAAGGAAAAAAAATCACTTCAAGGCCAAATTTGTTTTAGAGAAAAGGAAGTTCTGCAGCTTCCAGCACTCCCGCTGTGTCCATTGATAACATCTCACCCTGTCGTGTGTGCATGTGTCACAGTGGAAGGTGTCGTCTCTTTGCATCAGGATCCTCCGGGAGGCTCAGCGGGCTACACCGATTCCCTCTGACTGTAGTTCAGACAGTACTGACCCTGCCAGTTTGTGTATGTGTGTGTGTGTGTGTGTGTGTATCTGCATGTGTGAGTGTGTGCCAAGTGCACAGCTGCTGACCCCTTCATAAAGTTCTGGATACTGCTGAGCCCACTGACAGGGTGTCCTGGCCAGTGCTCGTCTTTGCCTTCTGTATGTGCACAAAGTCAAGTAATTTGCAGAAAAGGCAAACTACATGTATTACTGATATTTATGTATCTTGAAAAGATATTTTCTTCCACTTTTAACATATTCATTTGCGCAACAAAAGTTGTGTATAAAATGGCGTCTACAATACCAGGCTGGTGTGAAAGACATTCATCAAATGAGCACGACTTCCTTATATGTAATGTGAAATTGAGCAGAAAATGGTAAGCTTTTCTTCCATGTGTTATGAAGATGCTCATTTCAGTATCTGTCTGTCAAACCAGCCTATTTGGTTACTATGGTGACATGGGAACGCTGTCAAAACGTAACTGTAATTGGGTTGTTATATGCCCGGGGTACTTTTGGTGCCCACCCAAACAGGTTTTAATGTATAAACCTAACAATCAGGCTGAAACTAAAATAATGGCCTGAAAAATATCGAAGAAAACAGCAAAACCAAAATCTTTATTTCAGATGGAAAACAGTTCTCTTTGTTTAAAGTGTTTTATTAGATGTCCCACCACCATCCGCTCCTGCTTCCTACCTAGTTTTTAGTGAGTGTTGTGAGCGACATGAGAATTTTTTTTATCCACAGTGAAGCCAGTCATTTATTTATTTTAGTCTGCTGCAGGTTGTCCATGTGACGGATGGCGATCTTTAGTGGCTGCACGCTGGATTAGGATGCAACATAATATCGCGCATCATTTATTATATAGTTGAGTGGTGATATTGTCACAGCACCGCTAAGGGTAGAAGATACAAGTTTATATGAGGCTGCCAAAAAGCTTCGCTGTGCAGACTGAAATGCATTTTTGTTTTTTTTAGTTTTTATTTATTTATTTTTTATTTTTTTATTTATTTAGACTCATTTGCTATTATTTAATAAAATATAAGGGTGCAAAAAATGAAATTAATCCTGTACTGAAATTATAGTGTTTTTGCAGCTCAGATTTCAAGCATCCTGCTTTTTGTCAGCAGTTTCAGCAATTTAACTGAAAAAAAAAAATAATGTATGCAATATTTTAATGCATGCTTGCAAAATCTAAAATATATTAATTAAACAATTGAAATAAGCTTGACTCTACCTGTCCATATTCATGTTTACGGTTCCTACTTTGTTTATTTCCACCCACCCGCTTGCCTGAAGGAGGCTGGCAGGACGCCATCCGGTGTTGTTACAAATTTTTCACAAGGAATGAAATTCCAATACAATTCCAGTTCAACTTGTGCAAAAAAAAAAAAAAAGTTCCTGTCTGCTACTTACATAACTTTATGTGCAAAAAACAAACAACAAAAAATTTTAAAAAAAAAAAAATAAAAATACCATACAGTAAGATTTCCATTTCAGTTCCAGTTCAGAGACCAGATAAAAGTGACCCTGATATCCTGCAAGCAGGCAGCCAGGAGTAAATGTTGATAACAAATGACAAAAGTGAAAAGTAACATTCAAACAACCTTATGCAGATAAGCAACACAATCAAGAGGGTGCTCCATATCTGCCGTGAATGCCATCTAGTTCTCCTTTTACCACTGCACATGATGAAGTGCTGTTAGGCCACAGATCGGTCTATTAACCATTTTCTAGGTTAAAGTGTGAATTGGTAGTAAGCAGCAGCTGCTCTCACTGCCTCTCAGCTCTATGGTGAGGCAGGTAGAGTGTTTTGATCCCCCCCCCCCCCAATCAGGAATAGTGGGAGGGCAAAAATCCAATTTAAGAAGTAATTAGCTCCGAGAAGCAAAGAACTAAGGTCTTTGTATGTTTAGGTTCATAGAGGCTGGATTGTCTTCAGGGATGAATGAGTGAGTGGAACTGCCACATGGGGAGCATTTTTACATGCTTGCATGTGTTGCCTCTCTTTGTCATGCCAACGGCAGTCTCATAAAGCATTGTGCATTGTTTATTTGGTTTCTTATTTATTTATTGTTCAATATGGTTTCTTTCATTTCCCCAGTTAAATTGGCTCAAAGTTGCTCACAGTTAGCAAAGTAAAGGGGAGCTACTGCTAATTAGGAGGAGGGGAGATGGAAGCAAACATCATGGATGAAGAGATCATTCATGCAACTTTCTTAACATGTCTTCACCTCGGCTGTGACATGTAAGACATTATTGTTTGAAGAGGTGGTATATACTTACAGTAGTTACACAGATATTGATATGCAGCTAACTTCGCAGGTATTTTTTGGTCTTGTATCAAAACCTTGAAAAACACTGAAGATAATATATAAGAGTTCATTTAAAAAAAAATTAATATAATCTGTATTATAATGTAGTCAAACCTGTTTTTATGATGACATATGCAGGGAGATTCGATATGAAAGCGGAGTCTCTCACATGTGATAAATGCTGAGTGAAGGTCTAATCCTGTAAGTACAGCATGTACTTAGTATATGAAGTAAATGTAACCATATACTTCAGGTGGTTTAGTCTGACCTGAACAGTGAATGAAACAACAGTGAACAGTTCATATGGGATGGTAAAAACATTTGAATCCATACACCATGACTGTCTGTCCTCCTATGTTTACCTTGTCCACCAGTTAAATCTGGGATGTACTTTTTTAAAAATTTATTAGCTATTAGCCATGATGCTATATGCAGATATCAGCCTTAATATTACGGCATTATAGACCACTTTTATACTATGCTGCCCATCTCATGATGCACGGTTCTGCTGGACAAACCTGCAGCCTTTACGTCACATGATAGCTTTCTGTTGAGTTTTCTACATCCTTTTAATACCTCTGCAAACCAGTTGGCTGCCTGTATATCCCACATACACACATATTTCTCCATGCTGACTATTTTAAGGCCATTAACATGATGGAAAAGAACAAAAAAAAACAACAATCAACAGATGAGATTTCCTTAAAGTTTTATAAACTGCGGCCGATCGCCTAACTTTTGTTCAGTTTTGGGAAAACAGAAACAATTTCTAACATGTAAACCATCATCAACAACAAAGGTGTGCAATCTGAAAAAGTTTGCTTCTCCTAAACATTTACACATGTTCGTTTTTAATACATATATTTTATAGCAGACAGTACATTTCAGTCTCACCTACTGCATCTTGAATCAAAGCTCACTAGCTGTGCACTCCTTCAAAAATGCCACAAGACAACCAGGTGAAGGTTAAAAGGCGCTGTATTGTGTGAGTGCAGACTATTATAAGGCATTTTTGGAAAATTATTCTGCTCCCTGAAGCAAAGTGATAACTCAAAACTGAACTGTCATCCAGAAAATCTGGGCTTTTTTTGTGTGTAGCAGGTGTGTTTTCAACTTTTTTAAGGCCATATTTGCACATTTCTTTCATGTCAGTTGAAGCGGTTTCCGCACAGTGGACACCTCAGGGACTTTTCATGTTGAAAATGAAAAGACTTGATTGGCAGGCATGTTGGCCACATGGGGATTCCCTTCGCGGCTGACAGACTGTCCGCCCCCAGTAGGCTGTTGCAGGGCAAAAAAAAACCCACGGACTGGAAATGTCAATCTATTGTCATTACAATACAAAGCAAGTCTGGGTGGTCTGAAGATTTTAACGCACCAATAACCTCTCCAGAATAAGAATCTGGATCTAAAAATGATGTTATTATTATCATTACTGTCATAATAAGTGGTTCAGGGACCGTTTTGGCAAAGATCTTATATAACAGAAGACTGTTTGGTTTGAAATGTGACATGCATAAAAATCAGTCGCTGCAAAAGAAAACATGAGATGTAAATGTACTAATCCTTTCATTAAATAGCTGGTTTTGAGCTTCAGGGGCTTTTCGGACATGGTAGTTTCTGGAAGTTTTCTGTAAGTCGATTTTAAAAAAATATCCTTGGGGTGGTCTCTGTTGGTCTGTTGGGATAACATAAAGTGTGACTTGAGGACCTTCTGGGCTGATTCGCTGGACCATGATGACAAGTAAAATATCAATACATCAATCATCTTCAGACTGACTGAAGATCAGTCTGATGTGTAGTTTCACTGGTCATTTTTTATTTACAAGTACAAAGAACAACTGAGACTTTATGGGGACAAAACCATTTTTTATTCTCTGGTCTGACTTTAGTAAGCGTGGCTTCACTGGAGGAGTTCTTTTTTATGCATAGAAGTTTGTTAATAATGTAATCTTAAACTTATGCTTTGATCATTGAACTTTTAAAATATCTTAAAAAAAACATGGCTGTTGCAGAAGCATTTCTGAACGGTTCAGTCAAACATTACTAGCGTTAATGGATATTCAAATAATGATACTAAATAAATAAATAGCTGTGTTCAGTTTAAAGATCCAACAAAAAGTTGAAATAACATTCATATTTTCATTAATTATCCTAACTGCTTAGTCCAATGAAGTGTCACGGGGAAGCTGGAGCCTATCCCAGCAGTCTTTTGGGGGAAAGCCAGGGTACACCCTGGACAGCTCGCTAGTCCATCGCAGAAGTTGAAATAACAAAATACTTAATTTCTTCTCTGTTTGACATGTCAGACTTTGCAGAGTTAACTTGGGCTGAAACATCTTTACTCCAGGCTTGCGACATCATGCAGCCGACTTGCATAAAGAGTCTTCAGGGATGGAGTTTGTTTACCTGCCTGTCTGCAATGGCTTCAAGTGAACATATCACTGTTGCTGCAGGTACATGTCTAATCAGATTATTAAATCTGTAGACTGCAAGGATTTGATTTTATAACTTAGTGGCATTAGAGCTCGCCACTCCTTTTCTCTCGCCAGCACATTAAGTCATATTTTCCTACAAAAGCTTAAAAACTAGGATCAAACATGTTCAATCAGCTGCAGAGTCAAAGGCAGTTTGGTCATCTACATCAGGGGCTTAATACTTCATGCTGTCTTGTCCCCTTTCTTGTCTTATGCAGAGAAAATGTATGTTTGGATCAAAGACCAGAACCCCATGAGCAAACTGGAACATAAGCTTCCTGAACTTGCCTGTGATAACATTTTTTTTGTCTCTAATTCACCAACGCTCCTGTCCTTGGGGAGCACTAATTGGTGGTAAGTTTTGCAGTCTAGCTCATTCAGTCGTATTTATTTCATTTCAGCTCTCAAAGTGTAATTAGGAGCAGAATGTTCTTTTTTAACAAACACTTGGTAGCGGATTAAGAGAATTTGAGTTTTCTATTTTGTGTTTCATATGAACAAATTAATAACAGATTAATTAATAATAAACGCTTCATCAACCTGATATCAAATCAGATACATGAATCTTTAAAAATAGTTGTTGAATTCTTCACCCAGCATGAAAGGAGTTTAACACAACTTTGCAATCCCATTGTGCTGAAAAGGGGCACATTTTATTGCTGCAACTTAGTTTATCAGGATTGCATCGCTTCCCTTCTTAGCTCATTTCTTTGAACTGGGTTGAAATGGCCTGATTTCCAGCATTAAACATTATTTCTACACGTCAAGTCAGCCAAAAGCCACTTAAGTGTGAAGAAACTCATCTGAGCTGCTCCCAGGCTGCCCAGCCAAGCGCTAAGGTTTTATATGAAATCCAGCAGGAAGCGTGTGTTATGGTGAAATTATGTGTCATGTTATCTAAACCTCGAGTTAAACGGTGACATCTCGTACGGTTTGCTGCATGCTAGTCTTCTGAAGGTTGCAAACACGTTTCTGCAAAAAGTATGAAAAAGGTCATATTTTTAAACTCACTGACTTTAGGGCTTTAATAATATACTATATTGTCACAATGATGTGAATAAATCCATCTTTGGTGAGTTATGTAACATTTTAGCAAATAAAACCAAGTTAAAAAAAAAACAAAACTTTTTTTGTACATTTTTAAATTAATTTCTGTTTTCTTTTCTCTTATTTGGAAAAATAGTACAGTCTTTAAGTCTCATTTGCATAACCTGGATACAGTCAGATGAAAACACAAATTAGAGATGGAAGCATGCCGAAGAACTTGCTTCTTTGGAAAATGGAAATAATGTCAAATCAATTCCTCAGCAGGTTTGCCATACAGAATCTCAAATCAGCCTTTTGTTTTTTTTTGTTTTTTTTTTTGATCCTCAAACAAGTGAAAACTGCACTGACTGGTGATGTTTCAAGGTCACTTTTTTTTATTTTTTTAAATACAGCCATATGTCCTATAGGTGTCTTCGGCTGATCCTAATTAATCCTGAGGATAATAAAAGGCTATACTGGCCACACAGCCAAAGCACAAGGAATTGTCTCATGCGACACACTCGACTGATTTTTCACGGTTTCACCATTAATATTAGTCACAACACTTCATAATTAATGCCTGTATCTGACATGACAAAGTCTCACATACACATGACCCGCTACACCCGCACTACTTCATTAACAAATGCCCTGCATGTGTGTATTTGTGTGACTAAATACACATGCAGCTACTGTAACTGCTTACAGCGATGGTTCCCGGCCTTTTATGTCTGACGGGCTCTGCAGCCACTGTCAGATGAGCTTATGTACCGCTTCGCTGAAACCACCCGTCATGTTTGTGTGTTTAGGGGTGAAACTGGAAGGTTTTTTTTTTTTAAACTAATCTAATCACAAACAACATATTCTGATAGAACAATTTGGGTTTGTTCGCTCCTCTTCCACTCTGTAAACCCACAGTCTTTTCCGACAGTGATCACTCTCCACTGGCTTATTTCTTAACACAAACAAGTAATGAACTGAATAATTTTTGACAGGAGTGAAGCAATTAGTTACAATTTGCTCAAGCTGTTGCAAACTGAAGTCATAAATTTATCTATGAAAGTTAAAAATGCTTGAACATTTGTCAAAAAAAATCCAATTGCTTCAAGTTAGCTTACAGCTAATGTTCTGTTCAGCCATTATTGTGATCCAGTGTGGCCACTTTACAGGAATTACAGCTTTTCTTTCTGTCAGAGAATGCCTAAAAACACATTAGGAAGCCACTTACTGAAACATAGGAGACTTTTAGAGTGAATACCTCCAATTATAACCATTAAAATCATAAAACCTTGTTTATACGATTGATTTTCTGCCTTTAAATTGTTGTCTCATCCTTTTTCTTACTATTACATTGTAATAACTTGGCTCTCAAAATGTTACATTCTTATGTTTTCCTTCAAAACTTGTAACATGCTTATTATCTCCATTATATGAAACTGTTTCAAGTGTGATGATCTATAAATATAAGGTTTTCAGAAACGCTAATGAGGATGTAGAAGGTAGGAGTTGAGTAAAAACTGAACATAAAACACATTTGTTTTTGATTTCTTGAAAAAAAAATTGTTGCCACTGTTTGTAAAATTTGGTTCCAGTTAGAAAAAAAGACACATTTCTGATGAAACTGGGCTGCAAATTGGAGCCTGTTTTTTTTTTTTTTTGTTTTTTTGTTTTTTTTAATCTTAAATATGGCCTAATTTTTTTTCCCTCCAGTTCAAAACAACCTATGATGACATTTAGGCCATATCTGACCTCTAGTGGTCATGAAAGCTACTGCATGTACATTAAAAAGAAGATAAAAAAAATGGCCCCCATTGGTTGTCTTGTAAAAAGAATGTATTTTGGTCTTGTTTGGCCAAGCCTACAGTCTTTGGCATGGTGTTTTCTCCAAAAGGTGAGTACTTTCTTCCTCCCATTACTTGTAAGGGTGATTAGTACGACCCAATTTTAGGCCATGTTAAAAGGTATGAATGGATAACCTATATGGCTGTTAGGATTGGAGGTCTTGTTGAGAAATTAAACCAGTCACAGAAGAGACCCCAAATAATAAAATGCATTTACAGAAGCAATGATTCATTTTATTTCTGCAGTGTGTCTTTTTGCAAACAGATTCCTCCCAAAAGTCCTGAATATCAGTAGTGTGTATACAGCAGTGCGATTTGGTGGCATTATCTGTTGACACACTGAAGTTTGTCGTCTTGGAGAATCTCTGTGTGTTTGTTGGTGAAAATGGCTCAGCTGCAGCCTGCTATATCTGTACTAGTGTGGTGTTATTCTGCCTCCTGTGGTTTTCAGCTGGGCAGGAGGTCTGTCGCATCCCACTGATTACGACTCTTAGAGTGTGTGTGTGTGTGTGTGTGCATTCTTAGATTTGCAAGTAAGTTTGAAATTGAAGTTGTTTTACTGTGTGTACTTTTGTGCCAGTTTTGTGTGCGTCTCTGTTTGTAAAAGCATCATCTCTTTCTCTCACACTTGGAAGCTCACATACACAAACAACGCATACACACACTCACTTACAGTGTATCATCTAATGGCAGCTCAAGCTCACAACTAATGTCCTCCCTGGACTCTGCGCCTGTCACACACAACTCTCTGTCTAAGTCTCTGTTCATTTTTCACACACAAGTAGACACTGAAATACACCCTCATGCACACACACACACACACACACACACACACACCCGGCCACAGTCTCCACTGTGACTGCCTGATTGAGGTTTCCTTGCCTCGCCCTTTAGATTTACTGTAATCGTGGAAAGAGTGAGGCAGGGTAGAAAGTTAAATTGAAGAATGGAAGAGCAAAGTGAGAATGAAGTGAAGAGAGAGAGCATTAAGGAAGTGTGTTTAGAGGGATGAAGGGAGAGAGGTGCTGCAAAGTGTAAGAAAAGAGCAGCAAAGATGTGTAGATGAGGAAGGTTAAAAGGAGATAAACACATTGTAGGACAAACATGTTTAAGAGAAGAATGAGTAGAAGAAGAGAAGAAGAGAAACTCAAGGCCGTCGAGGACAGAAAACATATCCCATTAAAACGAGATTACAGCTTCTGTCGGTCTAGAGTGCAGCGCCACTTTACAACCTCTGCCATTGGCCGCTGATGATATAACACCCCCTTTAAAAGATCAATTTGTCACTTTTCATCTCCTCCTACACCTTATTCTCCTCCTCTTTCCACTCCAGGCAAGAAAAGACCAGAGGAGGAGAGGCAGAGGGAGGAGCTGAAGTCTCATCTCGATGGAGACAAAGCGTTGAGACTGAGATAGCTGCCTTCTATTTACTCGCATTTCTGATGATGTCATCTGTAACAAATCCTCCCCTCTATCCAGCCTGGTTTCCTGTTCTTGTAATAAGAGCTTTCATGTTCACACAAACATACACGCACATTGCTTTAAATCCCTTTTGATGAATACCCGTGTACTTGTCAAAGTTGTTTCAGCGACATTTATTCTTAACGATTCTAGCTAGACTACACATGCATGAATTTTTGAGTGATTTACCTATTTAACCTATTTTAACCATAGTGAAAATTAAAATTAAAAGTGGTGAAGGAAAGCCATACGGTGATGTTTGCAAAACTATAAAGCAAAGAATTTGCAAATATACACACACACACACACACACACACACACACACACATATATATATATATATATATATATATATATATATATATATATATATATATATATATATATATATATATATATATATATGTATATAAAGTAAATTAGGCGTACGCCACATCACCCACATGATTGACGGTTCTGTTGTCTCAAATCTGTTCAGTTTATGGTTAACAGTTATAATCTTTGGTTACATTTCAGCACTCAGTATCTGCACTTTAAAACACTGCTCAAGATGTGGGGACAAACCAACCTGTTATAGCGAGCTAGCATGCCAGACAGTCTTTTCAACATTAGTTGAGCTTTAACTATCGCTGCCCAATGCTAAGCTTACTATCTTTGCTAACAGCCTAATTTTCCATGTTTGATTTGAGACAACAGAACCGTCAGTCATGTGGGTGTGTGTACCATATCAAACTGTACCAACAAAAATATCTTAAATAACACTCAAGGTACCTTCAATGTTACAAATATATATAACACCAAGCCTCTAACAGCACATAAATGATCCTTTATAAAAACAAAAAGAGTAGGATATACATATTAAATAAAGTCACAGCACATATTTAATGCTAAATAAGCTGCTGTTAGCTAGCTATAGCATTAGCATGTTTCTGTCCATTGCTTATGATAATTTTTTGGTGCTACCTATTGAAGTTGATATACAAAGTATACAAAGTTATTTGAAAACAGCTCACATTGTTTCTAAGTAAAAATAAATCATGCTTTAAAGAAATTATGTGATAGCATGCCCGCATGTGCCACTAGTTAGCAACACTAACAAGATCATTTTCTTACGATTTATCCCGTCTTCAGGTGTAACATGTACATCTGTTTTCTTTCATTTACTGTCTGTTTCTGACTAATTAAATCCACAAATACATAAAAAAGATGCAGGGGTCAGAGTGCTTTCATGTTGTGTAGCCACAAGACCTTGCTTCAATGTGTAAAACAAACAGAATATAAACCAGAGCTCAGTTTGGAGCAGATGGAGTGTGAGTTTCTCCTCAGAGTGCACAGAGGAAGAAGTGAGATAATAGCCCACAGCTAATCCACTGCACAGTGAAAAACCCATTACTCTTTAAAGAAGGAAATAAAAAACTTGCTCCCCAAGATGGAAAGAAACACTCTGCTAAAGGTGAAGACCCTGGCACAAACGGCCTGGTTTTTCTCACGTGTGAAATGTCTTTTATGGACACTTCAGCTTCTTTGATTTTCTGTTATTGACAGGGAGACTTGTTGTAGCTGATAGTGGGCTCCTACAGCTTCTTCGACACCCACTAATGTTCCCACCACTCATTCAAACCAATGTGACACACATAAAGCAGAGAGGCAGAAAGCTGTAACACATGTGTATCTGCAAGCACTACTTTATGGAGAAATCATCCATATTTTAACTTTAATTCAACTCAGCTGAGCTTCAAACATGCAGCACCACTTATTAAACATTCATTCATTCATTCATTCATTCATTCATTCATTTTCTAAACCGCTTAATCCAATTTAGGGTCGCGGGGAAGCTGGAGCCTATCCCAGCTGGCTTTGGGCGACAGGCAGGGTACACCCTGGACAGCTCGCCAGTCCATTGCAGGGCCACTTATTAAACATGCCGCCTAAAACGGTTCATAGACTGAAAAGCACAGACAAAGAAACCAAACACCTTAATATTACAATAATGAAACTTAATAAAATATTAATCTCAAAACCTCCAAGTTTCAACAAAACATGCAACCTGTTGTCTATATTTTCAATTTGGAAATGCAGGCAAAAATGTAAAAAAAAAAAAAAAAAAAAAGCCACAGATTTTCATTGAATATATTAAAGATAAATTATGTCAACTTATCGTACAGCAGAGAAATACTTTTTTTTTTTTTTAAATGTTTAGAGCGGGGTTTGCATCTATGTGGCACCGGCAGCTGACTTCTGATTTTTTTGATGTCTTGCATCAATAAAATGAATTCAGGATCCATTCAGCCAGACAATGAAAATGTGTGGCTAATTTAAATGATCTTAAGAGTACATTCACACCCAGACAGTCTGCTAGGCTCTGTTTGGATGGGGACTCGGTTCAGTTCTGCTGGGGGCTGCAACATTCTTCCAGTGCGAGTTTGCTTTCTCAGTTTATGTACTCATGAAGTGACTGGACCTTTTAAGGACCCTTTCATCTCCACGCCAGTGGTGGCACTGAATTAAGAATTACTGAAGGAGAAGACAAAACACACTACAAAAGATGAAACTTGCTCATCTATTGGTTAATGAAGGACAGTATCTGTTTCCACCACACAAGAGAAAACATGGAGCTGCATCAGGTCCTAGTGGTCTCTGGTTGAGCATATTCCCATGAGAACTTTTACTACATTCTTCCACATCGACCTGTAAGCCATTTCTCCTGTCCAGAGCCACCCACCACCACTAGAGTTTACTCGCAGTCTTATGTGTTTAACCCACAATCCTCATTGCTTTGCAGTCCATGCCCTGTATTTGTATTTAATGAAGAACTTTGAACGGTCTTGTATGAAAGGTGCTTTACAAGTAACTTTGCCATGCCTTGAAGTGTCAACATGTACATTTTGTTTAGGTGATATCAACTGATCTTTCATGGTGAACAGAGTGTGACCCGACAGCCTGAGCTGCTTTAAGGTCAGTCATGTGCAAAAGGTTAGAGATTATTAGGCAGGTATAAGTCCGATGTTTCAGATTATTTAGTCATAATTTACTAAATCTAATGGGATGTTTAATATTTTATATACGATTTCAACAGCTCTGACTGTACAATAGATGAGCATTTGCTGGTTAAACTTTTAAAATTATAATCCTAAGATTTTTAGATATTCAAAATTCAAATGGAAGCTTTTGAGTCACTGCATTGATTCAAGAAACCATCGCTGGATCTGCAGATGAGCAGGCAGGTTTAGCATGTTCTGTGAAATGCAGACATGTTCCATCATATATCGTCGCATGTTGTCATATCACTGAGCCAACGATAAACACACCTAGACACCCAACAATGTGACAAGCTTTTCAGACAGCATTACAATAATCCCCTAAAATGCTGCACCAAGCCAGCAAACAAAAGCAGTACAGCCATTTATTTGAATAGAAATCTGTGGAAAGCAAGACACACACAGTCAGGAATGTGTGTGTCTTTCTGCAAGTGTCCAATGAGCATTATCTTTTGCTGTATCTTATCTCAATTTTATTAAAATGACCATTTTTTCCCTAACATCATACTCTTACACTTTGCTACAAAGAAAAGCACAAGTCTATTATTATATGATATAAATGGTTCCCCATAACACATAATCTGTGGTTGTTTTTTTTTTTTTTCAATCAGGCAATTAAAACTATTTTAGGTACAAGTATAATTATATTTTATTATAAAATAATAACTTAAGAATATGCCCCCTCTGGTGGTCATGAGTGAAACTGCATTTAATGAGTCAAACTGGACTTGTGTAGCCAAAATAAAGACTGTCGCGTCAAAGAAAATATTTGTTGAAGTCCTAAATCTTCATTTAATATTTTTTTGTCTCTTTCTTTAAACCCTCATCAAAAGTAAATGTTACTGCCACAAACTGGAAAGCAGGAAACGAGCATTCTGTGTCATAAAAGCAGCCAGTGGAAGGAAATTGTTAAGGTGACAAATTTTAGCCCTAAAATTGCACATTTTCAAGTCCTAATCCTAAAAATAAGTACTGGGAAGTTGCAAAGTATCACATAGGAGCTGTTAAGAAACTACCTGAATGTAAAAAGGAGGTGGAAGTTTTGTACATGTTGCAAATATTTCAGCCAGATGTGGAAATGCTACATAACGCTTTATTTCCTAAACTGGTTCATACTGTACATAAAAAAGAATGTTTTGATTTGGTTCAATTTGTGTGGATGCAAAACGGGGGTTTGATATGTTCTCATCAATACTTTCTCAGTGAAAGAGCACATTTTACCAAAGAGAGATGCTTAGTTTGATTCAACTGATGTGTCATGTATATTTACACCAAGAGATCTCATCCATTATTATACATCTTATTATCTTTTCTTCTGTTTGTTTTCTACTTTTACTGTTCAGTGGAAACAAACTAAACCTGAACATTTAGCAGTTATATTTATCTAGAAATGAAACATACAGTTTTCATAAGTTTATGGTTGATTCTCGACTTGTTTTTCCTTCTTGAATAATGCTCATCCTCTAGCTTACTTCTGTTTCTTTGTGTTGGTGTCTTGCCCAAAATGACATGTGAAGACAACTACTTACTGGCTTGGCAACTGTCACATGTGCAAACAGAGTCTCTGTACCTGTTGTTGTTCATTTTCTGCATTGATGCAAGGAAAAAGAATTTACATGCTCTAAAAAGCGCAATCTGATGGCTCCAACTTAAGCACCGTAAGAAAAGTCCCAACAAAAATGGGGAAAGGTTTATCATAAAATGTAAAGAAATTTTCTGTTTTTCTGTATTTTTTATTGGATATTGAGAAGAAGTACCTCAGATGACTACAAAAACTGTGAGGCGTCACTTCCAGCCAGACTCCTTTTAAAACGTTTCCTTCAGTAAACCATGATTTTGTTAGAATATAAACTTTTTTATGTTGGTTATTTATGGTTCATGTTTTGTATAGACAGTTTCTCATCACTGAGCCAAATTGGTTGTTTCTGGTATTTTTCAACATTGAGCAGTGTGATAATAATGACTAACACAGACAAATGAGCATGGTATGGTTCTGCCAAAACTCATTGTATCTGAAGTCATCTGAGATTTATTTTCTACACTCAAATTTCAACAGATAAGTTTGACAAAGCATCCTAGTGACATAAAATTTTATCTAAATTCACATATCCACTGTATCAACTGTATAAAGACAGCAAAGGATGATGGGAAACTCATATCGAGCAGGACTTTTACCTTTTATGATTGCTGCCCCATAAAGTTTGTGCTTTACTGCTTGTGTTTTGTTTCCATTCAGACATTTACATTTAGTTTTAATTTTACGTTCAGATAAAATCTATAAGTTTGCACCATGATTGTTGAGGACAGTACAGGGATTCACCCCCACCACTGACATTAGTATTTATGTTGCAGTGAAAATTATGCAGGATTTGACTTAAATACCTGAACTGGATAAACTTAAATTTATTGAATTCTTATAACTTAAAATAAAAAATCAATAACTTTTAAACTATTTTCTTTATTTCAGTGTGGTATTATGCCAGTAATGCAGTGATTCTCAATTCTGGTCCTCAGGCCCCCCTGTCCTGCATGTTTTATAGCTAACCCTACTTTAACACACCTAGATTAAATAAAGGGCTCGTTAACAGGCTGCAAAGAACTTGATGAGGAAGACTCAGGTGCTTTGGAGGAGGATCATGTCTAAAACATGCAGGGCAGGGGGGCCTGCGGACCGGAACTTAGAAAGACTGCAGTACACTGGAAATACAAACTTTGACTTTTTTGGCATAACAGAAATATCTAATCAAAGGAAAATATAGTATATCATGTCGGGACATAATGGGTGGTATAATATACTATATATTGTATATTACTTGTTTTCCTATACAGGCATTTTTTATAGTGTGGGAAATTGTAAGCTTTCCTGAAGATAGCCTAAAGCAGGAGAATGAGGCTACAAGAAGAATGAATGTAAATATCCTAAACATCCACAACAGCTAAACCTGCATGGAGTTCTTATTAGATTCCAGTGTTTTTATTTATTTATTTTGATGAGTCTTCTGAAGAGGGTTTGACTTTTCGTCATCCACTGGGAAACCATCCGATTCTCCAAACAGGGAGTCTTTTCAGCACTGATATGAAAGCTAAAATACTAATTGCTTACCACAGACAGATAGTTAAACATATGAACTGGGTGGAAGTGAAAGCTGGGCAACACAATAAGAGCAGTGTACCACCACAATCCACATCTTTCTTTTACACTGAGCGCCAGAGGTGTTGACTGATGCTCCATTTAAAGAGAAACATCTGACAATGGCTTTCCACATCTGCTGTTCATTTAGCAAATGCACCTCTGAGTTTGTCCTCAGTGCATAATCCAGTGCTCACATTGTGTCTTCAAAGCTCCTTTTGGCCATTCAGTCAGCAGGGCTCAGGACGTTCCCATAATGTCTAGATGTAAAGATGACGTCAATCCGTTTTGTAATAACAAGCCACCCCTGCCCCCGACACCCCCTTTTTTCATTTTTATTTATTTTTTTGGTAATTTAACATTAAAAGCTGCAAGAAATGTATTTTAACTCAGGGTTTTGACAAACTGTCCAGTTTTCTGAATAAACAAGGACAATTTAAGTTACGGGTGGCTCGACGAAGAAAAAAAAGGTGACGTCACATTATTTTATCAATGAGATGCCATAAAAAGTGCTGGGTACATTATTTTGACAGATTTAAAATCAGCTTTTCATTGATGCCCAAGAACAAAGCTTGAAAATATTTAGTTTTTAGTGTGAAAACTGGTTGGAAACATTTTTTTTTTTTTGGGGGGGGGGCTTCACTCTTTAGTGAAAACTACTTAATCCCCCCCCCCCCCCCCCCCCCCCCCCCCCCCTCCTCTGCGCCATCTGCAGAGTCATGCATGATAACCAGTTCATATTCTTTCAAAATCCATTAATCTGTGATGATAATCTCATGTCCGGGGAGTCAGCAGAAGCAATTAGAAAACCATCCACATGTCTGAATGCAGGAATGAAATGAATGGAGATTAGATTCAGTCTCGATTATCTTTCTCCCAGCTTCAGGTGGAAAATGTGCACTCAGCATGTCGAGATAAGAGTCGCTGCGGCGTCCAGTCAAGAGGCATCACTGCTTGATCATAGTTAAAACTGAGCAACAGCCCCGACCTGGTTGAACTGGTTAGTAAGTGGCATTCACTGAAACGTGAAATAGCCTTCTGGTCACAATTGTTTGGTTTAGCGTATTACCACAGTAAGCTGCACTCTGTGAGCCCCCGGGGCCAATTGCGCCATTTGTCCAGCGCTCCAAAGTGTGGAGGAAAAAAAAACGCAGAACGCACCACAAAGACAAAAAGAAGCAAGAAAACCACTTAATTTTACTCCAGCTGAACCAAAAGAAAGATAAAGTTGCACATATGAGTATGTAAAACTAATAGGTTTAAAGAGAAACAGAAGCTTCAGAAGCACCCCGTGCATGTTTAAAAAGCTTGAACTTACCTCCCAACGCTTGTTTCATAACGAAATTCATGATGATGGCTTTTAATTCCCCGCCTTCCTTATCCGATCGATATTACATTCAGTAGTTGAGGAAAAGTAGAATCCTGTGTTGCCAGATCTGGAAGAGGAGATGGACAAAAACAACCATCACTGTTCGTTCTCTTTGCTGGACACTTTGGACCCTTTACATAGAAATATCAAGCAGAGAAATCCCTTTACACATAGATTCACAAAAATGAAACAAAAACAAATAAAACATGGCAAATAAAACGCAGTAATCAGGTGAACTGTGCGCTTCTTTATTGCGCCAAATGAAGGACACCAAGGTCAGCGCTTTAAACACAACAACACACTCAGCTCTGTGAATTTACCAAACTACTGACCAAATCAGGACTTATCTGTCTGTTTCCTTGCTTTTCTGGTATTTCCGCACAGGAGCGTGTTTAGTATCAGAGTGAACAGTGCGCGTGTCACGACAGGAGCCTGAGTGGCGTAGTAACCTCCGAGCTTTGAAACGAGTTTTAAGAAAGTGCTCGGTGGAAGTCCTCAGCTTGGCAGGACAGTGTGCCGTCATGAGGACTAAACCACTCCTGTGTGTTTTATCCTGATCATGTGGTAAAACTTTCCATCCTCCATTGGAGGGACTCAGGACACAGACATCCCACTCCGGCATAAAACGCTGCTCGCACGGCACGAGAAATGCCGTCTGATGTATGCACGTGCACAGCTGGATATGCATCGAATGTGCACGAAATATGTTTTTTGACAATCAACATTTGCTGATGTGCATTCAAAGAGGTGGGGGGAGACACGGATCGTGGAAATGCAGAAACACGAGCACTTCCTCGTGATTTCAGCACCACCGCGGCTGGAAAGCTCCACAAAGCCGCTCTGTTGCGCTCCAGTAGCGGCATCAAGCATCGATTTACCTCCGTCCGGCGACTGGATGGAATCCTCCTCACACACTCACACACCAAAACAAGGATCAGAGAGGAAGAGCTTCAGCTGCAGCACCTCCCGGGATGAAGTTGTCCTGCAGCAGCAGCGGTTCAGGCTAATAACTGCTCGTCCCTTGCATCTCCGGCTCCAGGGGCTCGAAAAAGGACGTCCTTGGTGCTTCCTCCTGTTTGCCGCTTCGTATTACTGCACACACACTCACTCACATACGTAGGGAGAGAAAGAGAGAGAGAAGGAGGAGGAGGAAGAGGAGTGAAAGGGGTGGTGGTTTGCGGACGGTGATGCAGCTGAGAAGAGGCGACCGAATCACATGGAGGGATGGAGGGAGAAACGTCCCACGAGCGTCCTCCAAACCGCTACAGAGATATCAATTATTCACACATTACGCTGCCTGGATGCCCCCCCCCCCCCCCCCCCCCCCTTTTTCTCTGCAACGGAAACCAAAATTGGGGTTGTGGGCTACCCTGAAACGACAGAGCAGTCGGATGGAGAACGTGTTGGAGCTTCGGCTGCGTGGTTGGAGGTGTCACGCTTTCGGTTTCCATCCAGGGTACTCCGGCTTCCTCCAAAGACATGCATGTTAGGTCAATTGGTAGCTCTTAATTGCTCATAGTGAGTGTTGTGTTCTCTGTGTGGCCCTGTGATAGACTGGTGAGCTGTCCAGGATGTACCCTGCCTTTTGCCCAAAGACTGCTGGGATAGGCTCCAGCTTACCTGCAACCCTTAATCAGACTAAGCGATGACAATGGATGAATTAAATTCTACTACATGATATTACATGTCTGATATAACATATCACATAGAATAATGATGGTTTGCACAGTATCTGGGAGTCTCTTGTGTGTTCCTGGATCGCATCATCAGACCTCTGACACCAAACTGAACAAGGAGGAATCCTCTTATACCGAAGAGATACATGGATACTGTTTAATTTGCAAACATTTACATCTGGAAAAGCAAAACAGAAAACATTTAATTGTCCTTTAAAGTCCTCGGTTTGGTTTATTAATCCCCAAAAGGAAATTATATTATTAAAGCAGCAATAATTTAAAATATGAGGAAAATTAAAATGAAAAACATAATTACACATATCTGCTACTTTATGAGGGATCTCCTGCAAACCCTTAAAAACTGGCTTAACTCTTCGTGGTGTTTTCGTTATCCTTGTCCAGCTGTCACATTATCCTTGGGCCAAGCACTTCATCCACCTTGCTTCAAGTGTAAGCATCACTGGTGTATGAATGTTAGGTGGTGGATGGTGTGGATTGGCTGCCACGATTCTATCAGTCTGCCAGATGTGCAGACTGTGCAGCTGTAGCTACATATGATCTTACCTTCGACAGGGATGGATTTGGTGTGAATGGAAAATGGTTTCATTTGAAGCACTTACAGTGCCCTAAATAATACTGTAAAGTACCATATCTAATCCATTATCCTTCTTCCTCTTCATCACCACCATCATCATCATCATCAATATGATCATCATTACATTTGATGCAGGTTTGTCAGCTGCACACCTGTGATGTGAATCTTCTGTTCACCACATCCCAAAGATGCTCTATTGGATTCAGATGTTGTGACTGTGGAGTACAGTGAACTGGTTGGCATGTTCAGCAAAACCAGTTGGAGATGATGAGAGCTATCTATCCTGCTGGAAGTTGCTATTAGAAGATTAAACAGTGTCATCATAATGGTCAGTGACAACACTCAGGTGTGCTGTGACACTTAAATGATGCAAGGCAAGTTTATTTTTATCGCATGTTTTCATGTACAAGAGAATTCAAAGTGCTTTACATGAAACATTAAACACATTACAGATGGTGTAAAGAGGCATAAAAGACAACAAGAAGTTTTAAAAAAATCACAATAAAATAATAAATTATATTAAGATAACTGAAAGCAAGATCAGTTAAAGGTTCCTGTGCAGATTTTATGCATAGGTGTAAGATAAAAGAAATGTTTTTAACTTGGATTTAAAAGTGTCTGCATTTGGTGAGAGTTTCATCTCAGCTAAATGCTACTTCTCCATGTCTAGTCTGGACTCTAGTCTGGACTCTGGTCTGGACTGTAGTCTGGACTCTAGTCTGGACTCTAGTCTGGACTCTAGTCTGGACTCTAGTCTGGACTCTGCTCTGGACTCTAGTCTGGACTCTAGTCTGGACTCTGCTCTGGACTCTAGTCTGGACTCTAGTCTGGACTCTGGTCTGGACTCTAGTCTGGACTCTGCTCTGGACTCTAGTCTGGACTCTAGTCTGGACTCTGGTCTGGACTCTAGTCTGGACTCTGGTCTGCACTAGTTGACCTGAGTCTTTGGATTGAAGAGCTCTGCTTGGTTTATATTCTCTGATGTATTCTGGTGACCGGTCCTAAACCAGATTTGTAAATGATCAGGAGGATTTTAAAATCTATCCTGTGCCTGACTGACTAAAACTGGTGTGATGTGTTCACATCACTTAGTCCTAGTTAAAGCTTGAGATGCGGCATCTGGATGAGCTGCAGATGCAGAATTGTTACAACAAAAAGTGTGCCAGGAAAGTATTCCATAGACCATTATAGCAGCCCCAGCCTGCACCTTTTATCTGAGATAAGATAGATCCATGCTATCATGTTGCTTACACTAATTTGTTTTCTCATCTGAATGTTGCAGCTACAATGTAGACTCATTAGATCAGCAATGATTTTCCAATTTCTATGTCCAGTTCTGGTGGGTCTGTGTGAATTGTAGCCTTAATTTCCTGGTCTTAGCAGACGGGAGTGGCACCCAGCGTGGTCTCCTGCTGCTGGAGACCATCTGCTTCACGGTTTGATCTATTGTGTTTAAATTTTGTTCTACATACCTTGATTGTAAACAGTTATCTGTTGTCTTTTCAGCACATCCAATCTGCACATTCGCTTTGGATTTTTTACATTAACAAGACATTTTCATCCAAACATTTGCCTTCACTAGATGTTTTCTGTATTTTGGATTGTTCTCTGTGACGCCTACAGCTGGTTGTGTTAAAACCACATACAATACGCAAACCAGCCTGTCTGACAGCAACAATCATGTCATGTTCAAAGTGACTTAAATCTCCTTTCTTCTTCATTTTGATGCTCATTTTTAACTTCAGCAAGTCATCTAGACCATGTCTACATGCCAAAATGCACAGAGTTGCTGCCATGTGATTGGCCAATTAGCGATTGTGTTACCAAGCAACAAGCAGGTTCAGAGCTGGCCTGTGTTATATGATGGCCTTCATTGTAGCGCTGAAGAAGTCTCTGAATGAAGTCACTCTTTCCTCTTTTACAAGTTTTACAGTTCTGGTTCTGGACGAGGGCTAATGTCAGCAAAAATAACAAGCTGATCCTTTAAATAAAAATCCAAGAACTGCTTTGATGCCTCAATGCATCAGTGCCTGAATTTATTTACAGGTATAGATGATGGAGGATTCTTCACACCCTCTCCACAACACAGTGAAGAAACAACAAAGTGTGTTCAGCGAGAGGCTTTTTTCAGGTCCGATGTAAGACTGAAAGATACAGAAGATCATTCCTGCCAGCAGCCATCAGCCTCCAGAACAAGACCTCCTCTAGTTAATTATTTGCTATAATACTGAATTTCCCTTTAGGATTAATAAAGTAGTTTTAATATCATTTAATTCATTTTCATTTCACACACACACACACACACACACACACACACACATATATATATATATATATATATATATATATATATATATATATATATATATATATATATATATATATATATATATATATATATATATATATATATATATATAATTACACCATCTGCTTGCAATGGGCAATATTTCCCCAAACGGCTGCTGAGCAAAGAAGAAAGAAGAAGAAAGTCCAGCTCATTGATTGAACAGGTCCAAAAATGGCTTGATCACATTCAGTGACACTAAGTTTATGCAGTCTTAGGTATTTTATTTTACTTTGTTTTTTCAAACCCAATGTGGCTTTACCAGAATCTGTCGAGTATGAGCACCAGGAGCAGCAAAGAGTTATCAGACAAGACGTATCACAACCTCTCCTATGTCACTTCCTCTCTTTGGTCAACTGGATGGTCTTTTTGCTTTCACACTGCAAACAAACTGCACCAGGATTCACTTGCAAGTGACCCGAGACCCCCAGTTCTCAAACACACCAGGATTTGCTTATTTTGTCTGCACCAGAGTTTAAATGTGCATTCACATTATTCTAAACAAATACAAGATAATACAAGTATGTTTGCACCCTTACACCCTGACACACCCAGATCGTCTCAGAGGTATCTTTCTGAGCTTAAAGCTGGGGCCCTATCTGTGTGTTATACCCTGGCTTCTTGTGTTCACCTCCAACTCTTGTGGTGCGCAGATCAGCAGCGGTGTGATAATGTGTTACTAATGGCTTTACTTTTCAAGGAAGGGTAATCTACCTTATTTCTCATTCCACCATTACAGCACTGTTACAGTTACTGAAGAGAAAATGGTGTGTTATTCTGCACAGTTGTCTTCATGTGACCAGAGCATTTGCAGAGTGATAATAATTGACTGAGGAAGATTAAAATGTCATGGTAGACTAGGGCAAGTGTGGTAAGCTGAAGCACATGTACAGAGCCACACACACAAACACACAGCAACAGTACATCCAGATAAAAAAAAACAAAAAAAACAAAGAAAACAATGGTTTACAGTTTTAAACAGTTTTTTTTTTTTTTTTTAATGAAATCACAGAAATCACTTTTCCTGTTAAACGTTCAAAGAAAAGAATGTTATGTGAAATGTTTTTTTATGCAAATACACAAAATGTTTCTTCATGTTGGCCATCATAATCACGTAAAAAACTTCTAAGATGGAGTCACGACATCCAAGCAGTCTGTGATTAATATTTATTACTTTTTTGTAAGTAATTTATTCTATGTATTTTTTATTTGGTTCATTAGTCACATTTGATATTCAGTTTCATTATGAATAAATGAGCATGTAGTTGAATTGAAAGTTCTGCTACAAGGAAGATATTTAAACTTATCCCTCCAATGGAGTAACTGTGTTCCTGAGTTACTACTTATTTTGATAATACTGCAACTTCTTTGCTAACTTGTTCAGTTTTTAGTAAAAATAACAACTAACTATAATTTTAAAGTAATCTGCCCAACCAGTCCATTTCTTTTGATTCAGCCAGTATTCCCTAAACAGGTGTTACTCAAACAAAAGAGGCCTGGATCTTTCAGAGCAAATGTAGCGGTTAGGTTATTCTTTTCTGCGTTGTGTGAAATGAAGACCAAGGTACCCAGTCTCAGAATCCACGGCTTCTTTATTACCACATCTGAGTTCTGGTTCAAAACATAAAAATAAAAAAGGCTCATCTGCTCCCACAGTCACGGCATTGACACAACTGAAAAAGAAAACTCACTTGTTTTACGCAGCCAAGTTACTAGCATTAGCCACACAGACTAAACTAACAAGTTGCTACTGAGTAATATAGCCTTTTACAAAGCACAACCACACTACGCCAGCAGTTGTTAACTTAACAGAATACATACAGATGGAAAATAAATATTTAAAACACGATGATAAAAAGATCACTGTAGAGATCAGTGCAAGCCAACTTACAACAAGTCCTCCCGATATCAGACTGAGGCTAGACGGAGGGGGCGTCCGTCTCAAGTCTGCAGGGGCTCGACAGGTGGCGTTCAAGTGCTTCAAAATAAATCTGAACTTAAAGTACCCATCACAATAAATCTAAATAAATAAAATCTGTTGACTGAAAATGGTAGACTCATAATAACAAATACACATAAGGCTTAAATTATAGAAATACAAAGGATGGCAAGTGGTTATCATTTCATGGCATTTCACTATGGCATGTTATCATTTTGTGCTTATTTGTTCAATACTTTTGTAGTTTATGAAATGTGTGGGGGTCAACTAACACCTTCCGTTTCTGACCGTCTGCTAAGTGCAACAGTGTCCACTGGAAGTCTCTTGCCAAGAAGGAAAATCCAGTATAAATTAGTTGGATTTGGAAATGTTGGGCTATATTTTTATATTCCATTGCTTAGATATATTCACATACATTACAGTGCCTTATTTTGGGTGGGATAACCTGATGAGAGAAGGAAGATTGGCAGTACGCAGTTCCATGGTATAAAAGCTGATGCAAGGCTCGATGAGCTCAAGTTATCAGAGGACAACTGCAGTTTACACACACACACACACACACATAGCAGAGCAAAACAAACTGCGAGCAAAGGTTAAACACACACGTAGAAAAGAGAAGCCTGTGAGCCCAACCAACCAGAACCAGTTCTGTGAGCGAGAACTGCAGATAGTGTGAGGAAGATAGATAAGACACCAAGTTATTAACAGGAAACAAGGTTTCTGTTCTCTGTTGCCAGGTAGTAGGGCGGATGATGAGAGGCAGAGTAGGTATGTTCTCTTCCAGGGCTCTTCAAGAGCTTTCTTGTCTCGATATGAAAGGCTTTCTTCTCCTCTTTTGACTATCGGTGCATATGAGCCATAGCCTGGACTCTTCATGACCTGCCTTACTGATTGGAACTTGAAGGACACTTTACATGATTAAATAACCAGACTGGACACACTGTTGATCATATTTGTCTTTTCTAAAATGGTGCACATATAAAATGAAGAAAAATAATTAGAACCTGACAAAAACAATATCAGGAACAAGAAAAACCTTGTTGCCAAGGTTTCTACAAATTCATAAAAAGAGTTAACTTTGAAGTTGAAGGACTTTCATCAGTCTGGTAGGGTGACATCAGAGAAACATGCAGAATCCACCTTTAATCTTCTCTGTCAGTCTGTCAGTCTTTGTAGCTGGATTAATGTCCCATTCACAAGCAAACCCATCTATTTAACACACCTGTTTGTGTCTGAAACACAATAAATACTTCCAATTACCATCGTTGCTTAACATTATTTATTACGTTTATGATTTCAATTCTATGAATTTTCCTGGGCTAGTAAATGGAAGCTTAAATTGAATTAGTTGAAGCTGGCTGATGAATTGATCCTCCTATGCAGCACAAAACCTACGACCCCAACCTCCTCTCATCTCTGGTTCACGGTCACATTTTGTCAGAAAAAAATGGTTTCTGCTTTATCAAACAGAAGTCTTGCACTCATTAGTCACATTAAAATAAGAACCTTTCCTTGTATAACAGAGCTTACAGGTGCTTCTGTGGGCTCAGCTTAGCTGCTGAAAAGTCAAGCTTCACGCGTGTGATGTGAAAACTGAAGGAAATATATTTCACTTTTATCACCATCTGAGTCTCAGTATTTGGGAAAAATACCCTGGAAAGAAAAGCGAAGAAGAATAATTACCTGAGCTTGGCAGCTCGCTCAACCTTTTCCTCCAAAGAATTCTCAAATGAAGTGAGCAAATGACATAAAACAAACCCGAGGATTAGAACCCTCTACATGAACCTAATTCCAGAGAACATGTCAACTCTTAGCTATCCAACAAAAACTATGAAGTGTCTCAAGTTGGCATGAACAAATCATGTAAACCAAAGAACATCTGTGAACGCTGAATGGTTTGCTAAGTGAGCAACAGCTAAAAGGGTGCGAGATGAGAAATTGCAGCTTCCCGGGTTTGCATAAATTTGCAGAACAATACTCCACTGGGATGAATGTTTAATACTGTAATGGATTTGGCGTCACTGAGTCGTTCAGTTCAGGAGGTACAAACTTTACTGCAAGCAAGATCCTGATGTGTGAAAATCCCGTCAGCTGAAATCCTTCCGTCCATCCAGTCAAGTGAAGAACATGGCTCATGTTGTCGTTCTTTTCTCTTAAATCTGTAATATTTAAAAATGCAAACACATTAAACCATTGATCAGAAGGTTATATAATTCAAATCTGGTTGAAATGAGAAAGAAGACCAAGACAGAGGATTCAAGTTAGAATTGACTATTGTTTGTTGAGGAAAAGAAGATATCTCGAGAGGAGGTCTTGCTGATACTCTTAGCAGCTAAGCTAATACATCGAATGCGAGGGTCCCAGGTTCAGCCTGAAGATCTCGCCTGTCATACGTCAACCCTCCTCTTTTATACTGGACAAATCATGTGACTATGTGTGTGCATGAATATGCAAATTCATCTGAATGTGCATTTCTGTTGAGAGCGTCGCTCCTTCTGCAGGACCGTGGTCTTCTCCTTATTTGGTCCTGGCGCTGTGTCAGCAGGTTCCTGTGAAAGTTGCATCCTCCCTACTCTTTTCCCATGGCTTCACAAACCTGCTATTGTCCACTTTCTAAGGAGTTGTCTGCTCCTGTCTGTGTGAAAATTACTGATAACTTACACTCGAGCCATGTGTGTGTGTGGTTTCAGTTGAAACATCAGTCCAACCAACGTCCTTGACTTTTCTCATCAGGAACTATGTTTCTGCTTCTCCTGTGCTCTCTTTGTGTGCCTGTTTTTTTTTTACTTCTGTTATAGAGCCACATCAGGTCATAATAAAATAATCAATTGATTATATATTGATTAATAATAATAAATGAAATAATATGTAAGATTATACTTATGATTAAAAATGATAGAAGATGTAAAATATACTTCACTCACATCATATACATCAAAGAAAAGGCCATGACGGCAAATAAGGAGAGGCGGCCAGAAAGTGGGAAATATTTAAGGCTTCAAGAATATAGAGGCCAAAGTAGAATTTGTCCAAAATTGTCCTGAAGATTTCAGAAGTAGAAGAGATCACACCGGAATGAAAAGTATGGAGGAGCTGCATTGTCATCTTTTAAATACATGGAGGCAGTTTCATGATATGGGCCGTTCATGGCTTTCTGTGGATCGCTTGTGTTTATTCACAAAGTGACAGAAATCACAAGAAGCTGGATGAACTTTGAAGCATGCAGTGACTTGCTGTCACCAGCCAGCTAAACCTGCTCAGTTACCTGACGGTACACCTCACACAGGCTTTCCAAACATTTAACAGTAGATGATAGAAAAAATATTCAGTGATGCATCTTTCCTTAATCAAAAGTTCTGGCTGCTGCTGCTGGTGGTGTTGTGATGGTGTGGAGGATAGTTTCTTGTTACTAAGGAACCCAAAGTATGGCAACTGAGCATCCTTTAGACACCACAGCCCACCTGAGTATTGTTGTTGACCATGTCCACCTTTCTTTGACCACAGTGTAGCATCTTCTGATGGCTACTTCCAGCAGGATAATGCACCATGCCACAAGGCTCAAACCATCTCTAAATGCTTTCTTGAACATGAAAATGAGTTCATTGTATTCCAGTGGGCTCTGCAGTCACTGCATCTCCATCTAATAGAGAAGCTGTGGGATGTGGTGGAATGGGACATTCACACTGAGGCATCTCTGAAAGGAAGAAGATCCAGCAGAATACTTACAACTAATAAAAAGTCCAGTGAATGTATGGTGTCTCTTTAATCCAGCAAGATGCATAGAAGCTGTTAGACACCTCAGAATGGTCCATACCCGATCAGCAACCAAGGAAAAGTGCAATGCATTGCAATGACTGCGTCTATCACCAGATGCCAGCGTGATCTGGCTGTTACACCCCCTAAAGACAAAAGAGGAGACAAAGTTATCCACAAACTAATGGAGAAAGCTGACAACTGTACATTTTGCTGAATACAGCTTGAGTTCTGGTCAATTAACTTGAAGATGTGTGTTGTGCAAAGTAAAATAACATGTACAGCATTAAAATAGCATTTGTAACTTTTAGTGATTTTTAAATGTGTAAATCCAAAAAGAACTGTGTAATATCTTGCAGCTTTCCTTTTTGTTCACCTTTTATATGCAGACACAAAGTAAAGTTTAGTCTGGAAAAGTCATGAGCCCAAGCAGAGGAGCAAACTTTAAGGCAGGTGAGAAATAGCAAGAGAAGAGAAAAAAACAGGCAACACATAATATTCTGTGCACTAAATGGTAGGTTGAAAGAAAACCTAATAAGCACCATGAGAGTATTTCACCACTACAGTGAACAAGGCGGGGTAGAGAGACAGAAATTAGGCTGATATTAAAAAAGGACAGCATTTAAACTACAGGGGGGAATTAAAGGCAGTTAATGGGTAAAACCTCTGGTGTGCAAAGCTCACACAAAGTTCACCGTAGCATAAACTGGCTGAAAATGCAGCATACACAACGTAGACCTACACTGTGCCTAAACCTTTTAAGCTGTATTATACAATAAACATGGTTCTCCTCTGGTTTATATGAGGTCTAAATATGTGCATTAATCAAAATGTGCAGTTGGCATCATGTGTTTTGTTGAGTTGCCATGACAGTTTTTCGTGCTCTGGGGCTGTTTTGACGCGACATTAAAGGTGGAGTATGTAAGATTTTCAATATTTTCAAAATGAATTAACTAATAAAATAACTAGAATCATAATTAGAAAGTTTTTTGAACATGTAGGTTCCAGTCTGTTCATATTTGATGCGTTATTAAATTACAAGTTTAATTAATGACAAATGACAAAAAGCACTGTTTTTTTTTACTGGTAGGCAAACATTTAAGAAGGGTCTTTGTCATTAATTAAACTTGTAATATAACAACACATCAAATATGGACAGACTGGAACCTACATGATACATAATATCATGATACTGTATCTACATAATTATGATTGTAGTTATTTTTTAGTAAATTTTTTTTTTAATATAGAAAATCTTACATACTCTACCTTTAAACTTTAGCTTCTGAAAAATCTTTCTAATCCCAAACTATAAAGATTAAAATCATCTCAACTCATTTCTAATCCTCATAGACAGATGAAAAAATGTCTGACTACATATTTGAAAGAAAAGAAATCACCATCACACACATTCACAATAAAGTTTATTTGTGAAAACACTTTTTTTTTTTTTTTTTTATCAATATCACTCATGACGACTAAATGAATATACTGCTAAATATATTTTAGATTAAGATTCATTTAATACGTGCATCAAAAAATGGGTTGGATTTCACTCAGGAATCTCAGATTGGAGTCAAATCGGCTTACTTGTTCAGCAAACCGTGCAATTCAGTTAGCAGTGAGGTGCACGTGTCCTTTTTGCTTCCTTTCTCCACTTCATTTGACTATTTGTAGACAAAGGTAGTTTTGAACTGTGGTAAAAGGGAGAGTATTTTTTCAAGATGGCATCACCTTTCAAACAGACAGCATGCATGACATCTTCTCATTCTCCATAAATGTGTCAGGATTTACTCAGAAAGAACATTAAAACATCACTGGCTTCATACTGTAATAACATTAATATAGTACTTATATGCACAAAATAGGAAGATGAATTCAAACCATTTCTTTCTTTTATGAAAAAGTATGATTGGTAAATATGTAAACCATCTTAAATAAAGCCAGCAAATGTAAAGAGCAGTCCAAGAGAAAAACTAAAAAGAAGCTTCTGTGTTTAACTCTTGTGATTCATTCAGTCTGAGACATCTGTTGCTTTTGCTGCACTTTTAGGACCAAAAGCTTTTGAATATCAATGTTAAGCTAGCTACAACATCAGCATTGGATGCTAATAGGGCCAGTTTTAAGGCCAAAAGTTGGAACTCTTTCCTCGATAAAGCATTTGATGGAGATCTAACATTGTTTTAAATGTTAAATCACGTTTAAATGTTAAATCATGTTTAGAACGTTGTTTTAAAATTCATGTTTAAATCACTAAAACAATTACTAAGCAAGACACAAACTTTTCGGAAAATTATTCTGTCTACATATACAGGGATCATGAAGTATGAAGGCTCTCTAATGGGACGACTTTTGTACTGGGAAATAGTTGAAATCCTTAGTTACATAATGCAACCTGATTTGTACTCAGACTTTCTCATTCTTGTAAAAACACATACATTTTTTCGTACCCAGATATCACTGATATGAATTTCTGGCTGATTATTATTATTATTATTATTATTATTATTAATAATAATGTGTGTGTGTGTGCATACATATATATAGCAGATGTAGCAGCTATATATATATATATATATATATATATATATATATATATACCAACATTAATTCATTATTCTAACCGCTTTATCCAATGAAAGGTCGCAGAGAAGCTGGAGTCTATCCCAGCAGTCTTTTGGGCGAAAGGCGGGGTACACCCTGGACAGCTCAACAGTCCATCACAGGGCCACACAGAGACAAACAACCACTCACCATGCTCACTTATTCCTCACTCATTCCTAAGGAATGAGTAGAGTAACCAATTAACCTAATGGACAGTGGGAGGAAGCCGGAGTATCTGGAGAGAACCAACGTTTATACGGGGAGAACATGCAAACTCCACACAGAAACTCCACACTCCACACTGCCCAAACCTTGACCAAACCTGCCAAGGCTCAAACCAGCAACCTTCTTCCTGTGAGGCCACAGTGCTAACCACTTTGCCACCGTGCAGCCCCCCTGCTCCAACACACCTGATTAAAATTAAAATGTCGTTGTGAAGAAGTTGACAAGAGGCTTTTAGATCCATTTCATAATCATCTAGATCACTTTAAATCAAAAGGACAGGGAAATGTTAAAAAATATATGAGTCCCAACAACAACAAAACTATCAGCAACACAAATAAAATAAACATAACTAACATAATTAAACATAACTGTAGGTATTCATAATTAAGCCAAAAGACCACAGAGTTACTGTGTCAGCAGTGCAACTTATTGGGAATGAATAGGGATCAATGATGAATGTGATGCAAATGCAACAGACCTTTGCAAAGATCAGAGGCAGACCAAACAAAAGAAAAACATCCTACATATTTATATTGTGTACATCATAATGACATGAAATAGCAAATAAAATATGTTTGAGTCAGAACAAAAGATATTATTTTACGACTGTATGTGTCGGTAACTGTCTCTGTGTACAGGATAATTCAGCTACTTAACTGATTCTGCAACCTGTGCTTTAAAGCTAATAGTGTAATAACCTTAAAAACTTAAGTTGGTAAAGCAGCAGCCACAGGAAAACTTTAACCATATCTTTGGTAAACTGCTGTTTAATGATCAAAATGCAATAGCTGGAGTGCACATGCTCGCTGAGGCACACACACACAAATCTTCATCCATTTCCCTGTCTTACACACATACTCCGGTGACATCTTATTCATCCATCTCAACCCTACTCCTAGGCACCATATTCATCTTTCTTTTACAGTAAAAAAAAAAAGTGCACAGCTTTGAAGGAAGAGGACCACTAATGCAGCTCTGACTCATTATAAACACTTTCTGGCCAAAGCTGAGCAGTGGGTTAATGCAGCCACGTTGCCTGTAAGTCAACATGAGAAGTCATCAAGACACTAAAACTGTCCCTGCGAGAGACTGCTGAGCCGTTGGCACACAGCGCTCAGTTTCTCCAGAGGATGAGGTTTGTGACCTGGAGGTTTTAGTATCAGGGGAAAATACTTCTGTTTGGTTTGATTATCTTTGCCAAATGTGTAATTAAGTGTAAAAGCAAAGTCATTTTTCTCCAACATAAATTTAGCTTTGCTTGTTTCTGTTTTGACTTCATGCTAACACTAGCCTCCCCATCCTCCTCAGATGCAGAGCTGAAGATAATTACAAAGTGCACTTATATAAAGTGAAGTAATACATAATGCACTTGCACAGCAGTTGTTAAGGCAATGCGGTTTTTGAAAATTATGGCAACAATCCAACAAGGATCATAGGTTCACAGGAAAAATGCATTTGAATGTGTGAATCATTGCATGTATCAGGAGTGAAGAACGGGGGATGAGTATATATTTTCATTAAAAAAAAAGATAACAATTAACTGTAACATACTGCATGTGGGTGGATGGCTGAGATGACCCATGCCAGGCATTAATGAAAAATCATACAGAACTATGGGAAATTCAAAATGTCTAATATGGGAGTATGTTGGGTTGTTAAATGGCTAAAACCTTCTCGCGTGTATTTTCTGAAATGGAAGTAAACATGACAGGAAACTGTATTCATAGTGCTTAAGTGCTAAAATAAGTAGATTTTCATTAATTAGCAAATCTATTCATCGTGTGGTCATTATGTTCAATGGAACACCCCAGTGTTTGGATGAAGGGGGTTGTGTTGGGATTTGCATCAACATACAGCATCAAAGAGCAGTTTGTGGCCAAAGATCCTGAAATGCTTTATTCCTCCATCAATCAAACCCGATGCATCACATGATTCGATTCAAAGAACCGTCTGGTTTTTGGAATGTGTTGTTACACATAGAAGACACTGGTTGGAGTGTGTGGTTCCCTGTCAGCGACTGCTTTGAAGTTTTGCTCACGTGGTAAGTTTTAAGAGCTTTAAAACAAAAGCCTGTTATTTCGATTAAGACATAAAAAAACTGGTGATAGTTAAAAAAGTAACATGTTTTGGTGTTGCAGTAAATGCATAAACTCCATGTCCCTCACACAGAGACTCTGGGCTGAGAAAAACACACATGTCTTAGTAGGATTTTCAGAAAGGTAAAATGGGAACAAACTTATTTTTCTTGCAACTTGGATGTATTAAATACATGATGTTCCATTTTGAGCAGTGATTTCCAGCTGAGTCGACAGATTCTCCAACTTTTCTAAAAGCAGGCCCTTTTCACACACACTTTCCACTTTTGCACCTGTGCATATTGTTTATTTGTAGAACATGATTAAAAACCAAACTTCCATGAAGTGGAAAGCAGCCCTTAAGAAAACCACAGGTGCTTGTCCTATTTCAGGTCAAAACAGTTGCCTTGCAAAGGGGTCTGTTGTGCAGTTTCAGGCTGCATTTAGTCATCTAAATTCATTCTTCTGAAGTTTTCTCTTTTCTCTTATTTCACATTACTGCCAGTATAACTGTGCAGATTCATTTTTTTTTATGATTGTTGGGTTAAAAAAAGAGATAATTTACTTAAATGCACTGACATTGTCATGGAGCAGCCTTGACTCTGCATCTGCCAGCTCAGTTCCAGGCAACCAGCAGACAGATACTGTAGAGACTGAATATGGGATGAGCTCTGTCACATCTGTTTGCCTTTCTTTTTTCTTTTTTTATTATCATCTCATTTTCTATTTTCAGCACAGTCTTAATGACGAGGAAATGAATCATGGGTAATAATGTTCTGTGGAAGGAAATGAGCGGCTGAAATGAACTGTGGTTATGTTGTTGAATAGCTTCAGTGTTTAGAGGCTTTCTGCATAATTGACAGGTGAATGTAGAACAGATGCATGATGACAGAGAAGAAAAGTATTAACTGAAATGAAAAAAATCAAATTTTAATATTAATATATTTATATATTAAGACTATAAATGGCTGCTCCTTTACTGAATTATTTGTGTTCCGCTGACGTCATTCACGTTACTTGCCGCAAAACGTTCCACCTATCAGTCTCTGCGGCAGAAAGACGACTTCTCCTCTTTTCCTTTATAAGTGAGTTAATCAGGAATCATTTAAATCTGACTGTACATGCATGTTGAGACTATAGGGTTAAAAGAAGTCACTCTTAAACATGCCTGTGTTTTCATTTGTCTCAACGCTGTTTACTCTCTGTGTAGCCGACATGTGTATGTGCCAAACAGGCCAGCAGTGCCTCGTATGAAGGTGGGCTAAGGCAAGCGTTTTCAGTCACAACTTGCGCCCTTTGGCAAGCGGAGCGAGGTATGCCGTAAATGTGCATATAATGTAAATTTGTAGTGAAGCATTAAGAATGATAATATGATTTTCTTATGATATTTTAAGTTTTGGATGTTGCACATGAAGGCACTAGAATACGGACTTATGTACTTATAACTTGAATTGCTGAAGTGAAGTTTATCATTTCTTGCATACGTTGGGAGTTGAATTTCTTCTCAACTCTGCTTATTATTATATCTTGCAAACAATAAGCAGATGTATTTCCTTTGTTTTATTTTATTTTATAATTGTCACTACTTGTGGTGATGCTGGTGGTGTCAGGAACATTCCTACATCCCAAATGAGAAGAATAAAATTCTGCACCTGTCAGAAGCTCTCTTCTCCTTTTATTGATGCCAAAGGCTGCAGCCAAGACTAAAGCTGCAAAGTTTGAGGTTTCAGTTTAAAAAAGAAGAAATGCGCTGATATGAGGAAGTCTTGCAAGGCCAGACTCATTGGCAGAACGTTGTGATTCTCCAGCTAGTCCCTCCTCCAGAAATGCTTCATTGCTTCTTTTGAAACATGAGAGGAACAATTACAATCTCTAATAATAGCAGTGATTTTGCAACTTGGGTAAATGGGTCTTTTATGGACTATGAAGAATGCTTCTTGGTATTTTGGTTTTGTATGACTTATATTACATTTAACTTTGCAATGTTTAAATAAGGCTTTCTACTATGATAAATATTGAATTTGGTTGATAAAGTTGAATTTTGACACAAAACATTTAGCTTCTGTCTACATCACAGTTTTACTTCATTCACATGCTGCGGGAACACATTTGTGAAACATCAACAGCTGTGTGGAGAAGTCATCTGTCTGTCTAGTTGAATAATTAAACTCTTTACGAGCGCAGAACAGTTCTGAGCTTTCATTTGGAAAGATCGGGATAAAAGTTTCTGACATTTCCAAATGAACAAAGGTTTAAATAAAACTAGGCTCACTCAAGATAAATGATAACTACCAGAAAAGCTATATTGGAGGGTTAAATTTCACTCATATTAAATGTTAGGATAATAATATGATCACTTTTATGAGCAACAGCTAGTCAATAAGGAATTGGGATTTTCTTCTGATCCCTAACATCTGGAAAGAACCTGTGCTTTTCTGGCAACTGATTGGCCAGTCTTCAAACAGGTTGTCCTGTCATTCAGCTGACATGGCTTGTATAAACTTGTGTAAATCTTGGTCTTGTGTTCAATAATCTTTTATATTGCATGTATGTGGTGAGCTCTAGTTCTAAATTATTAGGATATCTTTGATGTTTTATTGTTTTTTTATTTCATTTGCTGTAACTCAGGGATGTCAAACTCAGTTTTAAGGGCTGCTGTCCTACATTTTCCTGTTTTAAAAGGCCTGACTCAAATAATGGGTCATTGCGCAATACAGACTGAGCTGTTGGATTCATTTAATTTTCAATGGAACGAGGAAGCGACCAGAACCTGCAGAACGGTGGCCCTCAAAGAGTCTGAACTTGCAAAACAGTCTGCAAAAATAAAAAATGCATCATACATGCTTGTTCATTAAGAGTGGAGGAAACACGGAGAAGAGAAGGATAAGAGGCTGTGATCAAGTGGAGGACACAATATACTGATGTGCAGAGGAAGTCATGTGAAACTTTTGAGGCGTCTTTTTTTATTTTACTGAAAAACAGATTTGATGCCTGAAATCCCTGAAGATCCTACCAGTGATGTCTGGTATCAGCAGCCACAAACATTAAAATGATTTACACAGATGTTGATTTCAGTCACACACAAAAACAGCTGTGTTTCACTATGAGAGTCACGGTCCAATAAAGAAAACATCGTTTTTAAATGTCAATATTGGCAAAATGTTTAAATGTGTTGTCCTGTCAGAATTCAACGTGTTTTCATCTGGCAGATTGAAAAGATCAATGCTTTAACGTTTGTGTTTTTAGCAGATAAATAAAGGTTTGGGAGAAATTTTTCATTTAATTGGAAACAACTTTTGGTTGTTTTGATGAAGAAACATCCCTGGATGTGGTTTATAGCATGTGATGTGAAAAGATTAAAATTTGACCTTGCAGAGGAAGTTTTTAGGAATAATTCTGAAAGACTGTGTTGTGCCACAGTGTGATAATGAAGTGAAAATGGAAATTAGGGGATTGTGTTTTTGAGATGTGTACAGGGGATCTGGGAGATGCAGCAAGGCTCTAAATAATAAGGTTCAGCAAGCCTTCATCCAGCCGTTGCTTCCTGGATGCTGAAGAAAGACAAAGAAAGCAGAAAGGGAATACATAAAATACCTTCATTATGAATATGGGCAATTTCAAATAGATGCATGTATTTATTATGTTGTATAATGATTCAACAGAAGAGCAGATTATTCTTAATAATTACAATATCAGAAGGTACAGCAGGATGGGTTTCAACTGTGCATCTTCTAAAAAAAAAAATTACACCTAATATAAAGATGTCACTACATTGAGGACGTTTCCTTTCCAAACAACAACTCTAAACACTGAACCTAAAAAAAAAACAAAAAAGATATTGAAAAGATGTTGTAGATATTGAAACAAACATTCAAAATACCATAAAAGTAATAAAATATTACATAATATTGGTGATTAGTTGGTTAAAAAGCCAAATATTAGAAATAATTCAATAAAGTTAGTTTGTTAAAATATTTCCCCTCTTTGTCTAAATGCTGAGCTGCTGCCAGGGTGCTTTTTCAGGGCAATATGCAAAATAATCTGCGTGTTTTGTACAATGCCACTGTCATGAGGAAGGAGAGGAGCCGTTCCATTAGCTCCCATTCCCCTGATATAGTGGACCCCATCTCCTGTGATTTTATATTTACCGTGTTACTATTTCAGTCACTCTTTCAGTTCCTTTTTTGACTGTACAAAACATTTTGGTTTCATTCACGTCCTTAAAAATGCTTGATTTTTATGATGACTTTGTAAAATGTGTGCAAACCTAAATGTTTCTCCGTGGCTGAAAGTAAATAAGCCTACGTCAATTAATCACCTTCTTGACATGTTCCAGTTTCTCCAGCTCCAGCTTGTAATTATTTTTTTCTTATTCCATGTTGAGCACTTTCTCTTATAGAACTCTCTCACAAAGTCTGCTCTGACCTAAAACAAATTGAATACTTGCTTCAGCATATATACATATCCATTTATCATGGCTCGCTTTAAACCAAAGGCTGATGTCACACTGAGTCCCCCAACTGAATTACAGTTCATTACTTCTCTGAGTGTCTTTTGGTGGTTTTTCCCGAGGTGGAAGACAGGCTCAGACTCAGGCAGGTTTCCCTCTTCCTGCGCAATTAGCAAGGTAACTGATTATTGATGGGGAGCAATTAAGTTCCCCTATTTGGTACAATAGGCAGACCACCACCAAGTGAGACACCAGTATCCACCAAACAGTCCAGACTCCATCTTTGTCAAGACAGGCAAATTATTAAGTGCATGGAATTACAAAAATAAAAAATAAGAATAGGAACTAAAAAGTAAATGTGTGTTGTAATGAAAATAAATGAATTCTGTCCCTGGCCCTGCGATGGACTGGCGAGCTGTCCAGGGTGTACCCTGCCTGTCGCCCAAAGCCGGCTGGGATAGGCTCCAGCTTCCCCGCGACCCTGAATTGGAATAAGCGGTTCGGAAAATGAATGAATGAATGAATGAATTCTGTCCCTTCATACTGTCTAAAGTATAAATCGGCACAAACTTTCAGAGTCTGCAATTTTCTGCCAGCATTTTTATTCATTCATTTATTTATTAATTTTTGGCTTTTGCTGGAGCAAGTGTTGTTTTTGGTCTGGACAATGTATTTGAATTCCTTATATTTTTGGCAAAATATGCTTCTCTGCAGGGTTTCTGCGTGTTTGTTATTGGTCAGACGCTGCAAAGGCCACCCTTTTTATATAAGGGTACACTCATCGAGATCAGAAACCGTAGGTCCATTTACTGAGCTGATAATCTGGTTCATAGTACAACTTTTCAGGATTGGAAAATTGGGTAAGCCACCCCAGGTAACAGAGAGATCTCCTCAGTATGTTAATCATGCCTCAAAGCATTGGTTGTCTACTCTTACTGGCCAAACCAAATACCAATAAGAAGTAACACCTCTAAACATGTGTTAACTACTAGAAATCAACAAGTGAACTGAGATGCATTTAAAAGTACAGTGTATACAAATTTCTGTTGGTAAAGATGGTCAAAGAAATGACTTCAAACGCCAAGCACAGTTGCAAATTGACAAAGGCTGTCAGTGGCCAAAGCTCACAACATGTTTTCCTCTATGAGTGCAACAACTGGGCTTTATATGCAATAACTCATTCCAGCAAATGCATCTTAGTTTTGTTGTATGTTTGCAAAATTACAATACAATTTCTATTTTATTCTGGTCTGGATCCACTGGCTTCTGACTGAATCCAAATGGTGCTCCAGCACTTTACAAACAAATCTGGTACTGCCATTTCAAAGCTCATGGGGTTCTTATTTTGCACTCACAGTTGTTTGTCTATTGAGAGACACCATCGTACAAATCGTGCCATAAATATGCAGCCCCCATGTACGTGGATCCACTACAAGTCGATATTAATGCTTCATTCTAGAATTAAAAGCATAAGAATTAGTTTATTAAAGTGATTTGATTCCAATAAAGGTACAGTATTTGTTCATACATTAATATTTCTGTCACTGAGTCTTGATTTGGTTACACACTGCACCCTTTAACACTAAAACCTGGCCAAGCCTACAAACCAAACTGTACAGCAGGGACCTCAAGCCTTGGTTCTTAAGAGTCACTGTGCCACGAGTGTCATGTGTTTCCCTGCTCCAACTTAAAGGGACATTGTGTAAGATTTTTTGTTGTTAACTGACCAAAATTGATTTCTGTATTTATATGTGCGTCATCTTTGGTGTATTATTACCTCTGTTAGAAGCCCAACACATTCACATAAAACGAAATATTTTAGACTTGTTTCTCCATTCAACGGGTAAGCCAGCAGGGCGGGCCATGACAGTCCGCAATCGTGAAATTATACAGCCTCCGGGGAGGGACAAACGTCCCCAATGGCAGAATAAATAATCGCCAATTCTTGTTATAAAGCTCCAGATGCGTTCCACTCGTTTAGTTAATCCAAAAACTGCATTTTTAACTTTAGATCTAATTATTTTTTTCATTTACCTAAATTAGGCATTTTACTGGGCTAAAAATTATCAGTGAATTTGCCGTTTTAAAACGCCTAAAGCTGCTAGAACCAACGGCTTTTCGTCAGCGGGGAAAATCGTGTTAAATTGTTATTAACAAAGATGGAGGACCACGGATATGCAGCAGCAGCATGGGAGCCCTGCTTGCCATGGCTGAGAAAGCGTAAAAGGACACTTAAAAGGCAGCGTGACCAGGAAATACAAAAAACAAGGATCAACATTGGACTAGCTTTCTCCAGGTGGAAAGAGCTGAAGATGGAGAAGGGTTTTAAAAAGGATGCCGAAGTTGCCAACTTTCTTCTCGACAAGTAAGTCAAATGCGCTGATAAATTGGCCTAAAGAAACATTTTTCATTCGGTTGTGTTTACTACAGTCATAATATATATTTTTATTTCTTGGTGTTGCCGAGGCTTTTTGATACACGTTGGCTACTGTCGTTACGATGCCTGTTTTTCAGAAAGTGAGGTGCCAGAACGCGCATGCGTTAGAATTGTAGCCACAATTCCGACGTCAGGCGGATGTAAATGTTACACAATGACCCTTTAAAGCCTTGACAGTGATGAAACTATGTCGTCCAATGCTTGATACGGTGTTCACTCAGATTAACAGCTCAGTGATGTTATAGATAATACATACTGCAACATATTATTAATCTGGTTACATCAGAACTACTGTATACGTTTACAAAGTTTCAGTAGCTTTCATAGTGGTTGTAAATGCTGACTTTTGGTCTCAGTAGAGTCGGACTTAAGGCAGGTGGGAAGGCTTTATAGGTTGGTATTTACAGTGACAAATAACCACTGTTTACTGCAACGTGGAAAGCTACTAAATCCATGTAAACATTCATTTCTGTACTAACCAGGATGATGCATTTTAGCAGGGTCTGCTGTCATGCCGGTTATGAGAAACACTGCCCAACAACCTGAGTGAAAACTTCAGTTAGCTTTAGGCTTATCTTGTATAATTATAACTTAATTTAAGTTAGTTTTAGGCTTATTTAGACAGTACAATTTTTTTGGTCATGCTGCCTTTTAAGTGCTCTTCCTTTGACAAGGGTGAAAATGGTTCCTGTACTGCCGCTGGACATGCACGGTTCTGCATTGCTGTAAATGACAGCTGAACAGATTTACCAACTTGCTGGGATAGCAAGTCTTTCTCCCTGATCTTCTCTCCCAGCATCCCAATCGGTGTGGACTGACTTGCAGGGAACATGCACACTTATGGTCCTATTTGTCCCTGACCAGCTGCTGTAGTTACAAGATGATAGACTGTCATGACACTTGCCTACTGGCTTAGGCTACCCATTACAGGTATACACTGCAAAAACTCAGCCTTAAAAAATAAGAAAAAAAATACAAAAATGAGGTAAATGTTGCTTAAAATAAGATAAATTATCTGCCAACAGAACAAGAAAATTTGGCTTGTCAAGACTTCCCAAAACAAGTAAAAATACTCTTAAAACAAGAGAAGTTCTCTAGCATAAAAACTAAGAATTATCTTACCTTCAAAAGAATAAGCATATGTTCAATTTAAGATTTGTAATCTTACTCAGATTTCAGTTTTTGTAGTGTAGAAAATGAAATAAAATCTTAATGGTAATAATAATCTTTAAGAAAGTGTCAAAATATTGGCTAGGGTAATACACTAATGATGCCACTTTTAAATGCACACATTGATTTTGGCCAGCAAACTGCAGAAATGTAACACATTGCCCCTTTAGGTTTTACAGAACAACCCAGATGTCTGGTTTTTTGGAAATTATCATTGTTTAAAATGGTCTATGAATTTACACATTTCTATTTAATCATTTCCACTGCAGTTGGACCATTTTAAGCAGCGCTACAAACAACCAGCAATGACATAAACAGCTGATCTGTGGGTGGTCAGCGAGTGAAAATCACATCCAATCATAATTAACTTGCAGCAGGGTAGCTCCTACAAAACCACGCCAAAGCTGGACCTGTTTTGGTGAAAAACATATTTTATTCTGTCAAAGTCTTTAATGTTCAAACTCACTTGCACGAATTTACAGACATTTCCTTGAAATTTAACCGCATGCATTTGACGTCTGTGGAATAACATGGAGGGGAGTGGTGGTGGTGGTGGAGGGGGTCACTGCAGACAGATTCGACTGCACAGCATGAATTTATAATTATGTGTTTCCACTGGCATTAGTGTTAAAAAGGTCACTTTGACACTCAGGGGAAAATAGCCATGGGCAGTCCATCCCTACCCAAGTCTGTGCACACCACTGTGATTACATTCTCCCTGCTGTCAAAGTGAAATGTTTTCCACCTTGCCAAGTTTGTTCTCTACCTTTAACATTTTAGTTTCTAAAACAAACTCTTCTCAAGTTCAATAAACTTTATTTAAACCCTTCTCGCAACTAGAATGATTCTACTGACGTGTCTCTGCAACACTGGGAGAAAACACTTGCTGCCTCTTATATAAGATGCTTTTTTTTTCTTGTCCTTGTTTTTTCACTTAGATGAGTTTTTTGAATAACAACAATTTTTTCAGCCTTGAGTGTTTAGTGTGGGGTGTGGCATGGGGGCGATGTTTATCAAAATGTGCAGTAAGGGTTGTGTAATTAGCTCTCTGTCTTGAAGCAAAGCAGAAGGTTTGGTGAAGATGCAATCCTCTTGTGGGAGTCTGTTAAAAAGTCCCTTTGTTGAAAGGATGACTAGTTAATGTGGGCTGCAGAGGACTCATGGTTTCTGCAGGAAGCTTCTAGCAAGTGATGCTGAGGAAATGTTAACTCAATCTTGCTTGTATTCGTTCTCGTTGTAAATATCCCTCGTCAGGGAGATGGTGGAAGCAGGAAGTAAAATGTTAGCTATTCATCCCTTTATTGAACCCTCCACCCTCCTGAGGTGGAGCAGTCAGATTAGTGCAGATTGTCATGATGATACTTGAAGCCTGCATGAGCATTTTCCTTTTTGTCTGTAAATATTACAGTTTAACAGTAGCTTTTCTCCAATGACATTCAGGTTTATAACACAGGTATTCTCTTAGTTCTTCATTGTTGTGTCTCATATTCATTCAATCAATCATTCATTGGTGGGAATGAGCATCAATCACTGTAATATCTTCTGTGTGATGTTGTCTATAATCATCTGTTTACCATATATTCAACTCATCATTTTTACTGTTATAAATATTTGATTTAATAGCCTATAGGGATCTGTTTTATTTAGATTTGTTTATGATTTTCATCTTTTATGTGTTATGATTTTTCAGGGTCTGCTATTTTTATTTATTTATTCATTTATATATTGTTATTGTCTTCTTTGGGTTGTTTGGGCTGCGTTTTCTCTGTAACTAAAAGAGGCCTAATTCTGTCTCTTTTGCCCACATATAACCCTTTTTGTTTGTTTGTTTGTTTTGTTTAATGACAGCCAAACAGCATAGTTACATTTTTTTTTCCAACGCAGGCCCCTTTCATCCATCCATCCATCCATCCATCTTCTGCCGCTTATCCGGGGTCGGGTCGCAGGGGCAGCAGCCTAAGCAGGGAAGCCCAGACTTCCCTCTCCCCAGCCACATTTGCCAACTCTGCGGGGGGGATCCCAAGGCGTTCCCAGGCCAGCCGAGAGATGTAATCCCTCCAGCGTGTCCTGGGTCTTCCCCGGGGTCTCCCCCCAGAGGGACGTGCCTGGAACACCTCACCAGGGAGGCGTCCAGGAGGCATCCTGACCAGATGGACGAGCCACCTCAACTGGTTCCTCTCGATGCGAAGGAGCAGCGGCTCCACTCTGAGCCCCTCCCGGATGACTGAGCTCCTCACCCTATCTCTAAGGGAGAGCCCGGCCACCCTGCGGAGGAAACTCATTTCAGCCGCCTGTATACGAGATCTGGTTCTTTCGGTCACGACCCACAGCTCATGACCATAGGTGAGGGTAGGAACGTAGATCGACTGATAAATCGAGAGCTTCGCCTTCTGGCTCAGCTCCTTCTTCACCACGACAGACCGGCGCAGAGCCCGCATTACTGCAGACGCCGCACCGATCCGTCTGTCGATCTCACGCTCCATCCTTCCCTCACTCGTGAACAAGACCCCGAGATATTTAAACTCCTCCACTTGAGGCAGGACCTGACTCCCGACCCGGAGAGGGCAATCCACCCTATTCTGGCTGAGGACCATGGTCTCAGATTTGGAGGTGCTGATTCTCATCCCAGCCGCTTCACAATCGGCCGCGAATCGCTCAAGCGAGAGCTGGAGATCACGACCAGACGAAGCCAACAGGACCACATCATCCGCAAAAAGCAGGGACCCAATCCTGAGGCCACCAAGTCGGATCCCCTCAACCCCTCGGCTGCGCCTAGAAATTCTGTCCATATAAGTTATGAACAGAATCGATGATAAAGGGCAGCCTTGGCGGAGTCCAACCCTCACCGGAAACGAATCCGACTTACTACCGGCAATGCGGACCAAGCTCTGACACCTGTCGTACAGGGACCGGACAGCTCGTACAAGGGGGTCCGGTACCCCATACTCCCGGAGTACCCCCCACAGGAGCCCCCGGGGGACACGGTCGAATGCCTTCTCCAGGTCCACAAAGCACATGTAGACTGGTTGGGCAAACTCCCATGCCCCCTCCAGGACCCCAGAGAGGGTATAGAGCTGGTCCACTGTTCCGCGACCAGGACGAAAACCACACTGCTCCTCCTCAATCCGGGATTCGACTATCCGGCGGACCCTCCTCTCCAGGACCCCTGAATAGACCTTACCAGGGAGGCTGAGGAGTGTGATTCCCCTGTAATTGGAACACACCCTCCGGTCCCCCTTCTTAAAAAGGGGGACCACCACCCCAGTCTGCCAATCCAGCGGTACTGCCCCCGATGTCCACGCGATGCTGCAGAGGCGTGTCAGCCAGGACAGCCCCAAAGCATCCAGAGCCTTAAGGAACTCCGGGCGGATCTCATCCACCCCCGGGGCCTTGCCGCCAAGGAGCTTTTTGACCACCTCAGCGACTTCAGCCCCAGAGATAGGAGAGTCCACCCCTGAGTCCACCAGCTCTGCTCCCTCATGGGAAGACGTGTTGGTAGGATTGAGGAGGTCTTCGAAGTATTCCCTCCACCGACCCACAACATCCCGGGTTGAGGTCAGCAGCTCCCCACCTCCACTGTACACAGTATTGATGGAGCACTGCTTCCCCCTCCTGAGCCGCCGGATGGTGGACCAGAATCTCCTCGAAGCCGTTCGGAATTCTTTCACCATGGCCTCGCCGAACTCCTCCCATGCCCGAGTTTTTGCCTCGGCAACAGCCGAAGCCGCATGCCGCTTAGCCTGTCGGTACCCATCAGCTGCCTCCAGAGTCCCACAGGCCAAGAAGGCCCGATAGGACTCCTTCTTCAGCTTGACGACATCCCTCACTGCTGGTGTTCACCAACGAGTCCTGGGATTACCGCCACGACAGGCACCAACGACCTTGCAGCCACAGCTCCGGCTGGCCGCCTCAGCAATAGAGGCACGGAACACAGCCCATTCGGACTCAATGTCCCCCGCCTCACTCGGGACATGTTCGAAGCTCTGCTGAAGGTGGGAGTTGAAGCTCGCTCTGACAGGGGACTCAGCCAGACGTTCCCAGCAGACCCTCACAACACGTTTGGGTCTGCCAGCTCTGACCGGCTTCCTCCCCCACCATCTGAGCCAACTCACCACCAGGTGGTGATCAGTTGACAGCTCCGCCCCCCTCTTCACCCGAGTGTCCAAGGCATGTGGCCGCAGGTCCGACGATACGACTACAAAGTCGATCATTGAACTGCGGCCCAGGGAATCCTGATGCCAGGTGTACATATGGACACTCTTATGCTGGAACATGGTGTTCATTATAGACAATCCATGACGAGCACAGAAGTCCAATAACAAAACACCATTTGGGTTCAGAGGGGGGGGACCATGCCTCCAAATCACTCCCCTCCAGGTCTCACTGTCATTGCCCACGTGAGCATTGAAGTCCCCCAGCAGAACAATGGAGTCCCCAGAAGGAGCACCCTCCAGCACTCCCTCAAAGGACCCCAGAAAGGGTGGGTACTCTGAACTGCTGTTCGGTGCATAAGCACAGACAACAGTCAGGACCCGTCCCCCCACCCGGAGGCGGAGGGAAACTACCCTTTCATTCACCGGGGTAAACCCCAACGTGCAGGCACCAAGCTGGGGGCTGATGAGAATGCCCACACCTGCTCGGCGCCTCTCACCATGAGCAACTCCAGAGTGGAAGAAGGTCCAGCCCCTCTCGAGGGTACTGGTTCCAGAGCCCAAGCCATGCGTCGAGGTGAGTCCAACTATATCTAGTCGGAACCGCTCAACCTCGCGCACAAGCTCAGGCTCCTTCCCCACCAGAGAGGTGACGTTCCACGTCCCCAGAGCCAGCTTCTGCAGCCGGGGATCGGACCGCCAGGGTCCCCGCCCCTTGCTGCCGCCCAGCTCACATTGCACCCGACCCCTACGGCTCCTCCCGCAGATGGTGAGCCCACGGGAGGTGGGGCCCATGTAACCCTTTCGGGCTGAGCCCGACCGGGCCCCATGGGCGAAGGCCCGGCCACCAGACGCTCGCTCACGTACCCCGCCTCCAGGCCTGGCTCCAGAGGGGGGTCCCGGTAACCCGCGTCCGGGCAAGGGAACATTCATGCCCGGGTTGGTCGTCATCATAGGGGTCTATGAGCCGTGCTTGGTCTGGTCCCTCCCCTAGACACCTGTTTGCCATGGGTGACCCTACCAGGGGCATAAAGCCCCCGACAACATAGCTGCTAGGATCTTCGGGACGCACAAACCCCTCCACCATGATAAGGTGACGGCTCAGGGAGAGGGGCCCCTTTCATGTGTTCCTAAATCGCGTACTAATCCAGGATTTCAAAGTGTCCCCAATCTGAACAGTCTCGTTGCATCTTATTGGACCTTTGTGTCATTGAAGTGAGACAAAAATCACTATTCTGCACCAGAAGCAAAGGCTGCAAATGAGAAAATTAAATGTTTTAGTTATTGTTACAGCTTACAGAAAGCTTCTCTTTGCTTCCTCTTGTTTAATTACCTCCGCCAAGGAGGTCATGTTTTTGTCGGAGTTTGTTTGGCTGTTAACAACATTACTCAAAAAGTTATGGATGGATTTTGATTAAATCTTTGGGATACAAGAAACAAATGATGAAATTTTGGTGGAGATCCAGAAGGGATCCTGCATTCTGGTTTTTAAACAAAAAGTAAAAAGGAGACGCCGCGCCACTGACTACCACGTCATCAGATGTAGTGGGTGTGTGCATAATGCACGTGACTTTGGCTATGATTGGCCGATCAGTATGACAACCCCTCTTTCTAATTGTGTGATACGGTAGAATCATGCTGATGTCATCATGTTTACATAAATGTGACCAATCGCCACTGACAAAGCAGGAAATGTTTGTGACGCTGAATGACTGACACCTGTTGTCGTCCAATCAAACTGATTTTACCGGGCACAAAATTGTGATTTTGACCTCTTAACTACTCCCGAAGCACCGTGGGAAATGTAGTTGCTTCACTGAATGCAGTTTTATGTCAGTGGATCAAAGTTTTGGAGGCAAAACAGCAAAGGTAAGATGGAAGATGTAATGATGTTTTTCAAAAGTGATGCATAAATTCAGCCTTCTTTTGACTCTGGTTGAGTGAATCTTGGTCATAGCAATATTAAACTGGTATGACTGGAATCTGTGGGATGTGTGCTTTCGGTAGAGGTGCTGTTTGTTTGTTTCCATGCTGTTCGGTGGACACAAGGGTCAAATATTTTTGTTTACATATTTCTGCGGACTCTGTTTACTTGGTCTTTTAATCACCTCCGCCAAAGAGGTTATGTTTTCACTGGAGTTTGTTTGTTTGTTTGTTTGTTGGCAACATTACTCAAAAAGTTATGGATAGAGTTTGATGATATTTTCAGGATATGTTGGGGGTCTCACAAGGAACAAATGATTACATTTTGGGGGCGACCTAGAAGAGATCCTGGATTCTAGATCACTTTGAAGTTATGTTGGGTGCTAATTACAATGTGCTTGGCGGAGGTCTACGCTCTCCTTGAGCTTTTAGTCTGATGATATTTTCCATAGAAAAAGAGCTTCACAGAGGAGCGTTTTTCTTTCTTCAACCTGAAACTGTTTCTGTTAACTTTGTGTTACAACTCTCTGCTGCTGCAACACTTTCTGCTTTTGTTTGAATAACATATTTATTTCTGCCTCCCAACCCATATTTGGGTCCCCTCCACCACTGCTTCATATGACTGCAGGACCTCAATCAACAAGCATTTAAAGCCATGGAAAGTCCTGTTACCAAAATGTTTTGCAATGTGACATAACCTTTGTGATATGAAATTTCAGCTTTGGCAGGGATAGATTTATTTTTTATTCTTGTACAATAGTAGTTTGTAACATTTGTGTTGTCTTACCTGAGCTCAAGTTAACTTCACTTACACAAGTCCAAACTTTTTAACAAGCTTTAATATAATACTCTCTGCAGAAATAAGAATTAATTGTGTTTTTAGTGTGACTTTGGGTGACTTGAGCTTAGCTAAACTGAGATGCAGTGATGCTCACAGTTCTCTGTCATAGTGAAGATGCTGCTGATGACTTCCTACTGCAGTGGGTTCATAATAAGTTCAGTAAGACACTGTGCACGCGTGTGTGTGTGTGTGTATGTGTGTGTGTGTGTGTGTGTGTGTGTGTGTGTGTGCGCGCTAATGCTTCAGACGTCTCATCTTCTGAAGGGAAACACCACAGGGACAGAGTGAAACTCATACAAAAACACAGAAGCAAATAAATATCTGAGCAGAATGACATCAGAGTTTTAATAACTTTTCACAAAATGTTTGCAAATGTTCTTAATTTTTTCAAATGTTGGGGAAAATGTTCTGACTATGTTCATGTTTTTACATATTAACTTGTAACTTGAAGAAGATATGGGGCAAAATGAGAAGATATTATTTGTATTGCAATTTATGCCAAAAAACACTCCAAGTGCTTTGCACAGGAGTTAAAAAGCATCACAAAACAAAGCATTAACTAGATGAACTAAAGCAAACTAAAAGAATAAAAAATAAATAATTAGAAAGAGAACATGCTAAAATAAAAAAAAAAGAAAGAATACATACAGTGAGGTACATATATGAGCGAATGGGTCATTAGTATCAATACTATTAACATTCATATACTACAAAATGTATTAAAAAACAAATAAATCTCTACCTTCTCTTAAAGGAGAGGTAAATAAAATTGCATTCATGCCTGGTTTAATAGAATTAAGGTTTGGAGCAGAATTCAGGTTCTCTAGTTTGCTCCAGATAACAGGAGCATATAAAAAGTAAACACTGAAGCCTCTTGGGACGGAAAGCAAACTCAACCCAGATAATCTTGTCTTGTGTCATGTGACTCATACGGCTTCAGCAAAACAGATACATATTCTGGAGCAGAACCATTCAGTGCCTTGAAAACCAGCAGTAAAACTTTTAAATCAGTTATTTGGGGAACAGCAAGCAGCGTGAATATCTGAGAAATTGAAAGATCTGTTGTGATGATATGCTTTGGTCTCTGTGAGGACACGAGCAGCAAATCGCTGGAGTAGATGCTGTTGTGTTAGTGATGTTTTTCACAAGACCTGAAAAAACACAATTCCAATACTCAAGCCTTTGCTAAAAACAAATGCACAAGGAAGTTTTTCCAATTCAAGTTTAGCAATCAGTCCTTCACTATATCTAGATTTATATTCTAGGAGGTAAAAGGCTGATTTAGTTGCTGCTACTATATGGCTCTTAAAAGTTAGCTCAGAGTCCAAATTGACAGCAAGATTTCTGTGTTGATCTGCTGATTTGAAGCTTGCTAAACCCATTTTATTTAGGCCGATGTTCAAATAGAACATTTCTTTATTATTAGTATTGGCGTTAGCTGGAGACTGACTCAAGGGCACCTTATTACCCAGTAATGATCTTTACATATTTTTTGACTTAATGTAAATGTCAAATCTATGCAAATAGAATTTCCTATAAAAGCAATACATACGTTGCACACAGTGAGTGATACAGACACCATTTCTTGTGCAATTATTTAAGCAGTTTTTTTTTCATAAGCTAGCTGTCTTCCTTGTATGTGAAAGGCTAAAAAAAGAAAAAAATTTTTGTCTTCTCAACAGCGGACTGTACACTAGAGTTGAATGGTACAGATATAAAGCTGAGAGTTGCAGCTCTGAGGAAGTTTCAGGTTCTGTGTTTTTAACTTTTTGATTGTCAGAATCCTTTTACAGCTTCTCATGCATGCCAGCATGAAACCAAAGAGGCTGTCGCTGCTCCGCAGTCAGTCTCAGTGGGATACGGGACCACTGATGGTAAAAATAAAATGTTTGACAAGATTTGACTCATTCTGTCTGATTCCCAGGAGATAGTAAAAAATATTCCTGGCATGCAAGACAAAATAGGCCCAAACATGTAAATATTATAATTAACTATACAAACAGTACCAACAATCATCAAACACACAAATTATATAAAAAATGTCTCTATTTAGGCTGGGGAAAAAGCTTGGCCTGTACAGCTTTTTATATCTCCCACAGCCAACCAGGCAATCGACATGATGGAGAAGACGATTCTTAAAATCATTCAGTCATTGTGTACTTCTAACTGGTGATTAAGCAGCTGTGTCTAAACAGTCCAGTTTCACCACTGTAGAGGACCAGTTTGGCAGGTTATGAATAAAACAAGTAATTTGAGTTATTTGTACTTGCAGTGTATTTCACATCAACTCCATGTGCCATTCATCCCAGTTGTGTTATTATTCTAGCATACTTGGTGTTGTTGACACGCTACTTTTTTAAAATGCTCTCTGCACCCCGCTGTGATGCTTCAGTGTTTTCATGTAAAGCTCTTTTAACTGTCTTGTAATGAAATGTTTTACACAAATAAACTTTTTTTGCCTGAACAAGAGAAGAATTTAAATCAAGTGACGTGTAAAAAATATGTGGCTGTGGTTGATGTTGTAAGAAACAGGCTGGTTACAGGAAAAGGACGGAGATAGAAGAGAAGGCTGTTAATGAAAGAGGGGTGGGACAATGTAAACATGCAAGTAACATTTAAAAAATCTACAAAATCATTTAAAATGTGTTAAAGTGGATTACTGAAACAAGGAGAGAACCAAGGTGCAAAAATCTGACTTAATTTGACATCTGTTGTGCATCCTGCTTTCTCTCTGAGCCCTCTCCAGCCAGTAAAAGTCAGAATGAGGATGACTCCTGTCTTTTATTGTGACTTTCTCTCTTTATTTCCTTCAGACTGTTCAGTAAAGTCCTAATGCACTTCTTTGTTGAATCAGCCATAGTGCAAATCCAAAATAGCCAGTCCTTTGAGACCATGCCAGTGTGTGTTGATGGCATGTGATGAGTGCTGTAAAACAAATCATGGCTGTCAAATGAAACTCCAAGCAAGAAAAAAAAAAAAAAGAGTTATCTAGCCTTGAGATGCTGTGGAGAAATAACTGTTCCAGGAATGTACATAATGCATGTCAGTGCTCTATCAAAACAGGTCAGAAGAGAAAGAAAGAAGACAAAGAAGAATTGCCAGTGATGTTGTCTGGGAACTCATGAACAAAACATAAAACACTTTCGAGATATTTCATTGGATTCCTTCAGTTGCGTCAGATTTATTTCAACCTAAAACACATGGATTATGGATTTTGTTATTGATGGATAGGTTTAGGAATTAGCCAGTAGCTGGCCATTAAAATGTTCATTTCACTTATTAAATCAGATTTCATCATTCAGCAGTGAAGTCTGGGATGTGTGCTGTTTGTCATTTCCCTGTTTACACATTTACAGGTGTTTCTGGGATGTTTGATGTGAGCTTCTTGTTTGGTTTTTTATTATTTTTGTTTTGTTTTAACAATGTTGCTTTTAATTCTGGATAAACTGGTTTTCATTTGAAAATTGTTGGGAGCGCTGCTTTAAAACTTTTCGGTAGCTTTACCAAACAAACTCTTCTGCAACTTTACACTTAAAACTGTTTCATCTCTCTGCTTAGAGTTATCAGATCTATCTCACACACAAACACACACACTTACACACACACTTTGCTTTTGTTGCCGGGTTAGTTTCATGAAGCTTCCTGGGCTGAGGCACACATAACGGTGTCAAGTATTCACCTAAATCTACAACCTGATAAAGGACCAACTCATTTTCATTTTGCCTGATATGTAAAAAATGATTTCCTTGGATTATAAAATCTACTCGAACATCCAGACTGCCACTCATATCATCCCATTACTTCATTACTCTTCAAACTGAACGCAGATGTTGTGAGTGCTTTGTTGGCTTTCTCACACACTTTCCTGCTCGCATAATGACTCAGCAATCGTCCATGTAAAGGCCTCACTAATGACGAGAAATGGCATGAAACGAATGGCCCAGCATGTCACAAATCGCTCATTTCTGTTGTTGGTGCAACAGTCTGTGATTTCTCTAAAAGACTATAATTTCTCCCTCACAGTGAAACAATATCGAGAGTACAGGAAGGAGCTGAGCTTCGCCTATTTATAGTTTGTGTGTGTGTTTGTTTGCGTCTGTAACAATATCAGTAGATGGGTGGAATTACTCCGTCTCGCCATTTGTGGAAATGTCAACCGAGGTAACGGCCCTGAATTATTTACTACTGCTGCTGCTGTGGTATGCATCCAGATGTTACCCCGTCTCCCTTGACGCACGTGATCCCATCCAGATGTGCTCAGTAAAACCAGAGAGAGATTTTACTTTTCAGTGTGTTCTCTGTTCATGTTATGGGCAACTCTGCAGATAAATTGGCTTTCAGCCTTAAGTAGAATGTCAGTCATCTCAGCAAGCGGCTGCACATCTCATCTTTAATTAGATGTCATAGAGAGATGAAAGCGATGCGCCCCACTCTTACTGCTGTGACCACGGTTCGTCAAAGTTTACAGCTGATCCCAGACAGCATCCTGTCCACGGGGCAGTCTCTGGTCTTAGGTCCTGATACACATTTTCACTTATTAGTATCTTCTTGTGTGTTTTAAATGTTGGTCATTGACCCACTGGTTTAACTGATGAGGTGTTTATTTTATTTTGTTTTATTCTGAATCTAAATGATGCTATAAAGAAGTAGTTTAATAACAGTAGACTGTGTTATGAAACTGATGGCTGGTTTTGATTAGAATGATAAACTGCAAGAGGAAGAAGCAGAAATGTGAAGTTTAATTTTGTGGAAATCTTTTCAGGGGTTCCTGATGTTTATGACAACAATTTAAAACCCCGTAGTTTTAAATGGAAGTATATAACTTCAATATATCCCATTTTACTGCCCCGGTACATCACATCACAGCTATTTACTGCAGAGTATACTTCATACTTAAATATAAATGAAATGGTTTTCTCTTTTGATTTATTGATGTTATTGGCCCCAGTTACTGCCGTTTATACAAACTGATTTATTCTAATTTGAAGTCAAGATGAGAGAGACAATTAATAGAAACAAAGAAGAATAAAACATGGGAGAGACAGATGGTAAAGAGGGGAGAGAAAGATTAGGAAAATAAAATGGAAAAACTGAAGAAATTGTCATTCTTGCAAATAAAATGGGATTAATTTAGCCAAACATCTGGAGCTGCTGTTTTCAGCATCAGTTGAAGTTATGTTCAATAAAAATAAAAGTTCACTCAAATTTGAAGACAGCTTTTCTCCAAATGTTTTTTTTTGTTTGTTTGTTTGTTTTTTTTTTTGTTTTTGTTTGTTTGTTTGTTTGTTTGTTTTTTTTTACAATTTCCTTTGACTCAAGTTGCTACTAAAATAATTGTGTTAATATATCTTCAACATCAGAGACAAAAGAAAAGACCACTTTGGATGCTACTTTAGATCCACACTTTTTTCTGGACGAATTTCAGTTATTCAGGCATCACATTTCACTAGACTGAAATTTATTAACATTTTAGTTGACATTTATTTTTACATTTATTTATAAACTGTTGACATGAAGCAGCTTAAAGTCGTAGCCATTAGCACTGATTTTTTTCTTTTTTTTTTTTCTTTTTTTTTTTAACTAGAATAGTAGACATTTAGTTTTTAGTATATTTTGTGCAAACAAAATCCAGCCATGGTCTTCACATGAAATAAACACATTTGATAAAACATTAATCTGTATACTTCCTGATTAAAGAACTATAATATGATTGACTGTAATAAAATCTTGCCATGGAGACCAATGGCATGATGTGAGTGTTGTGATTTGTTGCACTGTCAGCTGTACATGAGTAACTTGCTCCATTATTAACGTCAGCACAGGAGCAGTGAATTAGTCTTTAAGCAGTTAGCAGTGATCACAGAGTCAGCAGCACCGATCAACCACCCGATTGGGCCTTCACACTGTTTTGTGCAAACTTATGGGAGCAATAGAAATTTAATTCATGCTGCTTCTTTAGTGAGAGAACAAAATGAGCTGAAGCAAAGCTGGGAGGATTCTGTAAAGGGCATACATGTTTTTAGACCTGTTTTAGTTGTGCATAAAAACCAAAAAACACATTTGCTTTCAGTTTTAATGCATTACATCTGGAGGCATAATAAAAATCATCACGTATCTATATTATAACACATGCTGTACATACAGAGCTTCCTCCATCAGAGGGCTTCAGTTCACCGAAAGTTCTCATGTTTATTTCTCGCATTTGCATTTTGTTTCGGTTCCACTAATTTTATTTAATTTCTAGTACTCTTAAATTTTGTTATGAAGCATGCTTAATTATCATTCTGCACCCTGCTGCAATGCTTTTCAATTTTTTATGGATAACATTGTCTGGTGCATGAAATGCGCTTTACAAATAAGCCTGCCTTTTCTTGCCGACCAGCCCAGTGGTGACCAAAGGTCTGTGCCAATGGTTGCACTCCAGCAGGCCCACTTGCATGTCTACAAGCACACTGAAGTGTAAAACTCTCCTAGAAAACACGTTGATATAAAAATTATTTGCATACTGTATCTTAACATCCATAAAGATATGCATTCATTAGTTACATTTTTTTTTGTGCCAATGCAGGAAAACAGCATAAGTCGAATAATACTGCATAATGTCAAGCAAATTAAACTTTTTATCAAATCAAATTTACAGTAGTGACATATCGACTTGTTTTTTTTTTTTTCTTTTATGAAAGAAAAAACAAATACGGAACTTTAGTTTTTAGAGCACGCTTGGTGAACAGGAGCAGCACCACACTGTGATAGAAAATTTCTCAAATAGGTTAAGATTTCCTGTATTGTTCCAGGACAAAATTTTGGAATATGAAAATAACAACCAAAAAAACAACACATGTATCAATAAACTGGACATTCATTTGTTTACTCATTCATTTATTCACTATACTGCTTGGTCCAATTAAGAGTTGTAGGGGAAGCTGGAGCCTATCCCAGCAATCTAAGGCCGAGAGGCAGCATAGACCCCAGACAGGTCCCCCGCCCATCACAGGGCCATAAACTGGACATATTTCTCTAAAAACCTACACAGCATACCCAAGCCAATAATCAGTGGCCAACAATACAAAGAAAAGGGCAGCAGCTGCAGACCCACATTGCAGCCAAGGTGTTGTTGGGTGCTTTAATGGTTCTGTTTCCCCAGGATAACCATCTTCCACATCCCTAAGGATTTTAGTTTTGACCTAATTACTGTTTGTTGGAAAATAGCCTGACTTGCATGTGAATATGATTTGCGATTGAAATATTGACACACATTTTCTTTCCAAAGCACACACACACTTTACATGAATGCACCAGAAGGAACATAAGCTCTCATGCTGTGATCCTTTCTCTATTTCTTCTGTACGTTTACCACGCAGCTTCATAAAGCCCCAGGACAAGTTACTTGTCTGAATAAGATAAAGGATAATTTCCATCTCATGAGAATCCCCTGCTTCTACACACAGTCTCAGGTATATCCGCTGCATCTGTCTGTTTGCTTCGTATGAAAGTGGCTGTAAACTTATTTTGCCACCTGGTTGAGCACAGGTACCTTAACCTGGACTCACTTTGGACTGAACTAAAAGAAAATTGTCAAGGTTTTACATTGATCAGCATCTTGGTGAACAACACAAAGGTATCTTTTTTGTCTCTTACACTTTTTTTTTTTTTTTTTTTTTTTTTTTAAGAAACATAAATATAGCAACAAGCTGGTTTTGTATGTAGCTACCTAGCAGGACCACAGTGTGTGTTTATGTGTGAGACTAAGGAAGGGCACAAGATCAAACCAACCATGACAGGCACAAATGAGGCTTTAAAAGCACTTTGCCTGCACTACATCACAGCATTTCATCCCGTCACCTGATGACCAGCGAGAAAGGCCAGGAATATGGCATGGAAGCTACAATATCATTAGCAGGCAGCATGTATACATGTCTGAAATGATGAGCGCTGGCATGGAGTCTTCCTGGATAAGTTTTAAACCTTGTTAGAGCCTTCAGACTTTGAGCCAACTTTCTTCAGAAAGGCTTTGAATTAAACAAGACTGGATGTGGGCCTTGAGCGTTGATTCCTGTCAGCAGCTGCCAAAAGCTCGGGTCTTCCTATCATCACTATTTGCTCTAGACAACTACAGAGTGTCTGTCATATACAGGGAGCGACAGGCTGTGGCAAAACGTGGGGCCATTGAGGCACGGGGGCTTGTGATTTGTTGTGCCGATGTGAAAACAAGGCTTGCTTTAAAGGCAACTCTTCCAACTCGACCACTTGTGTAGAAAAAAAAACACAATATGTGAGAACAGTCTGAAACCACAGCATCCAGTGAGGTATGGCGCCCCCAAGGCGGCTAATATATTGTCACATTCAAAAACAGCATTGCAAGTTGCTTTTATATGTCTCACATAAACAGAGGACGGTAAAACTGAGAAGCCTTATGGATGCATAGAGAATATTCGATAATTTGGTTAAGATTTCTGTCAGTGTGTGTCAGTATAGTATAGCTTTAATTGTGGCGGTCTGTTGCAGCTGGAAACAAAAGCAAAGTCATGCAAACTCACCAAATTACCCAAGAGAGACTTAAACATAATTTTATATCATCAAGAGATTGTGAAATCAAAGTAAAATTGGACATTTCTATAGAAGATGTTAACTTTTGTAGGGAAGCATGCATTTATTGTTCCATTATCTGACAACAGTGAAGCTCATTTAGGGATCAAGTTGATGTTACTCATTTCAATAAATCTGCTCTTTGTTCTGTTAAGGTAACAGCCTACTGTCACTAGTTTTAACAAGGCAACAAGCCATGTTCTCACAAAGGCAACAGATGGCTGACGGTGAGCTCAGAAATGAGTGTGTAGCATCATTAGTAAGTTATTTATCACATTTGGTCAGAATCTAACGGTAAAACATATATGTGTTATTCTCATTATCTCCTGTCAAGGTTTCATTTAGTAATCAAAAGATTATCCAGAGAATCCAGTTTAATAAATTCAAGATAAGATAAAGCATTGTGGTATCTCAAGGAAAAATCTCTTGCTATCCAGACATAATTTGATATTTAACCCCTTACCTTAAGACAATGATATTCCATGGTGGCAGTGGCTCAGGTTGTCCTGTGACCTGAAGGTCCAGTCTTATATCTGAGGGTTGATCCCAATCTCAAATAAATGCAGAGGGTTGCCAAAGTACAAACAGGCTGATAGGGCTTCCATACCGGCTCGGTTGTTGGAGGCCGATGATTGGCTGTGGCGACCCCTTCAGGGGGAAAAGCCAAAAGGGAGACAACAACAACCTTTAAATTACTGACTGTACAAAATGTTTTAAAGCAGCTCTCGACATGCATACATGTCCTTTTAGTTGTTTTTATTACTTTGTTTTACACCTTGTGTGTGATGTTTTATCTGAATAATGTCCTCAGCTCTGAATATGCTTTACAAACTTTTAACGAATTCATTTCTTCAGTTATTTTTTATGCACAGCTCCTGATTATTTCAGTGTCATCCGAACATGATGTTGCAGGTTTCAACTGAATGTGTTCAGAATACAGAAATCAGACTGTTGAGCCACTAGTTTGTATTGGTTAATTTGTTGATCCAACTTCCTTTCTTCATTCAAATTCCATTAAAAAAGGGTTTTAAAAAAGAAATCTACTAGTTAAAACCTGTTTCAGGAGTTAAAAATAAAAGTTGGAGGTTTGAAAGACAGAAAGCGTGATGTATTGATGCGAGCTGCAGACTCAGAAGAACTGCAGGGGATTATCATTGTAAACCTCGGTCTGGAGATCCTACACCAACAACTGAGAGAACAATTGTCTCAGATGAAATGAATTAATGAACGAATGAAAAATACTTTATTAATCCCCAAAGGAAAATTCAATATTGTAGTATATAATAATAATTAACTAGAGGAGGTCTTGTTCCGGAGGCTGATGGCAGGAATGATCTTCTGTATCTTTCAGTCTTGCATCGGACCTGAAGAAGCCTCTCACTGAGCACACTTTGTTGTTTCATCACTGTGTTGTGGAGAAGGTGTGAAGAATCCTCCATCATCTTCATCAGCTTGTGCAGCATTCTTCTTTGGACAATCAGCTCCAACAGCTCCAGAGTTACTCCAAGCACAGAACCAGCTTTATTTATCTGTTTGTTGATTCTCTTCCAGTCTGGTTCTGATGCTACTACCCCAGCAGATGCTGCAAAGCTGACTGCCCTCTCCACAACAGACTTATAGAAGATATGCAACATCTTGGCGCAGACGTTAAACGATCTCAACTTCCTTAAGAAGTGCAGTCTGCTCTGACCTTTCTAGATGTAAAGATGGGGTTGGGAGAAGGAATAATAAGAGTGTCACTCTAAGCTGAATGTTAGTTCTCTTTGTCCACTCACCAGGATCTGCTGGTGTCATAATGGTGGCGGAGGTGTGGACCCAAATGCAGGAGACGGGAGTCAGGAATGCTGAATGAAGAGGGTTTTAATCCAGGACCCAAATGAAGACAGAAGTGACACAAGCAACTAAACTAACACAGGGAAACATGAATGAACATGAATGATCTAACACAGGAAACTACAGGTAAGTTAATGCAAGATACTACGGGTAAATCAACACAACGATCCAGTCACAGGAAACAGAAACCTAGGAGTATATATACCCACACAAACATAACAAGACACAGGTGGAATGATTTACTTAAAGAGACCAGGTGAGTTAATAAACAGGAAACTAGACATAAACAAACTAGGAAAACTACAAAATAAAACACTAGAAATCAGAAACAAAACAAGAAACCAAGACCAAAAACACAGAACACAGAACTTGACAGCTGGCTTGTGTGAACTCTTTGCAGCGATAACGTGTGAGTATGTGTTGTCCATTGAAAGGTTTTTCTCTAACTCTAACCCTAACAGGTGATATCATATAAAGTAGCATCTCAATACTGTGAAACAGTAGTGATTGTTAAAACGGAATCCTTGTGAATTCATCTGAACAAGCAAAAAAATGTAAAACTTGCATCGCTTGCATTTCAGGGAAAAAGTAATCAGCAGTCTAGATAAACAGGATGCACAGATCAGAATGACTGTTCACAATCATCAGCTGAGCAACATCACCGTGACTGGAAGTGTGATAGAGAGCTGTCTTATACACTGCAAAAACTGAAATCTAAGTAAGATTAAAAATCTTTAAATCAAGAACACATATGCTTTTTTTTTTTAAAGGTAAGATAATTCTTAGTTTTTATGCCAGAGAATTCCTCTTATTTTAAGAGTATTTTTACTTGTTTTGGGAAGTCTCGACAAGCCACATTTTCTTGTTCTGTTGGCAGATAATTTATCTTATTTTAAGCAACATTTACCTAATTTTTGTATATTTTTTTTCTCGTGTTTTTTAAGGCTGAGTTTTTGCAGTGTAAAAGTTGGACCAAACTTAAATAAGTCATTAAAGGTGAATGACACTTCAACAATGACATTGTCTACTTTAAGGCCAAAATAGCATCAGAAACAGGTAATAGTAGACAACTGGGGTTAAATAAATAAAGAGTTAGTCCATTAGAGTGGCGGGTGCAGTCTACTCGTGCTGAAAGCCCACCGGCTCACAGAACAGTGAGTTGTCATCACTTGTGCGAGGATTGACTTCTCGGTGTGGACAGGAAGCCCAGCCTCAAAGCGGACGGTTGACAGCTTGTACACAAAGAAAATAAACAGTGAAAAGAAAAAAATATTGAGAAATATGAAAAGGAAATATATGGCAAAAATAGAGAAAAGAACAGGAAAACTTAAATAAATAAAAATTAAAGAATTTAATTATAAAGAAAATAAGAAAAGAAACATCAAAATATTCACAGTAATTTCTCATTAAATTAATTCATTTGCTTTTCTTTATTCTTTTTACATTTGGCTATATATTTCCTTGTTTATTTTGCCCATTCGTTTCCAGATTTTTTTTTTTAATCATTTCATTCTGCTTTTCAATAAAACAGTGGAAAGCATGAAAGCGTCACTACAGTCAGATGACACGGTGCTCCTTAGATCACCTCCATGTGAATGAGGTGACAATTAGCATGACGTGAGCATGTCATCTTAACTAGATGTCAGAAAAAGGAACAATTACTTTCTCCTCATGTAATACAACTAATTGCATGAAACAGTGTTACAGTCTATTAGTCCTGTTAAAGATGGTGGTGTTGTTCTGCTGAGTAGCTGGTAATTACACATGTTTTATATGTGCTAAAGCACCTTCAGAAGATGCCTACTGTGATCCTTTTCCTTCAAACCATGTCAGCTTTCTCGCGCTGTTTTCTAGTTAGTGTCAGATTCTGAACTTGTGGAACTTGAAGTGAGTCGTTGTGTACTTCCAAAATGCGCATGTGCTTTGCTTTTTATGTGTTTATGCATTAATGTTTTGCAGACACCAGGAAGTGTGTGCATTTAATGGTCCCGCATTCACTGACCTTTTGCTAGCCACAGGAGTACTGTGTGTCTGCAGGGAGGAAGAGCAGAAAAATAATAAAGATTAAAAAAACACGGAGGAGAGGAGTGGAAGGACAAAGAGAAGGACAGCATGTCAGTGGAATGAAATGAAGAAAAAATAGAAGATACTAAAGAAGGAAGATGAAAATGGAAAAGTAAATACTAAGGAGTATGAAGGAGATGTTATCTGACAGACTGTAGAGGAAAAATATTAATTCACTTATGATCAAGTGACTCCATTTACTGAGCTCATGTAGAAGTTTAATAGTTATTTATACATTTGTTGATCATTTAATACATTTGACTTCCAGCAGGCCTCTGCAGGTATTTCCGTAGTTTGTGCTTTGGTTATTTACTGCATTAAGGCTGCAACATCCAAGACGTTTGCTGCAGGAAAAGCAGCATGTCTTTCAGTGCAGTTATGCTTCAGGTGGGAAAATAAAAAACTAAAGAATAAACCAAATCCATAGTCTGTCAGCTTCAAAATCATGTGCTAACACAGAGAAGTTGACAATTAATGCATCAGATTTGCAGTACAGACATTGGAGAAAAAAGTGTCGTAGCATTGTGACAGATGTCAGAAACTGAGTCATGCTGCAGCTTTTCACAGATAAAAAACACCTTTGTTAAAAAGTTTCATCATATCTTACCTGAACAGAAACTGTAGTAAATCTCTGGCAGAACTGCTGCAGATAATACATGTGTGATGATAAGTTTACATACTTTACATATGTTAGGAAGTATAGAAATATTTCAGATTGTCATTCTAATGTGACAAGAATGCATTTATCAGATGTTCCAGAGGAACAACCAGATGATCACAGATGTACTTGCAATGGATATTTTACATGTAGTTTATTACAGATATCAGTTTGGCATGTGCTGTGTCAAAGCTGAGTCTAGAATTGTGATGTGCTAAAAAAAAGGGGAGAAATGAAGCTCACATAACAACTAGAGCCTGTAACTTTCCTTTCAGCAGTGCATAGTCTAGAAATATCTGTATGTTCATTCTATTTTATACTCTGTTTACATGATTTAGTTGAGTACTTTTTGCACCAAATTGGCAAAAAAAAATTAAGAATGATGAGTACTATTAAGGCTGCATGGCAGCTTCAGCCTCAAAGTGAGAAGTTTGCTGGTTCAGGCCTCGGCTGTGGGGGAGGTTCAAATGGTGGTCTTTCTGTCTGGAGTTTGCTTGTTTTCCCCATATATACGTGGGTTCCATCTGGGTACTCCAGCTTCCTCCCACCATCCAGAGATATGCATGTTAATTGATTACTCTAAATTGACCCGTGTGAGTGTGAATGTGAATGGTTGTTTGTCTCTCTGTGATGGACAGGTGACCCATCCAGGATGTAGCCTGCCACCCACCCAATGATTGCTGGGATGGCTCCAGCTTCCCTTAGCGACCCATAACTGGATTTAACAGTTAAGAGAAACTGATGAATGAAAATAACATTAAGAAAAGATTAAAAAAAAAAAAAAAAAAACAGTAAATATTTTAGGAAGAGATGTCTGTTCTCTGTATGAGCTAGGTTTTACGACCCTCAATGGAGTTTGTCCAGGGGTAACAACATTAACAAAAGAATACCATGAAAATGTACAAATGAAGGCTTTATTTTTGGACCCACTAGTCCCTAAACGCATCAAAGGTCAGAAAACAACCAAACAAACCCAATAACAAAAGTGTCCACCAAAGCTGGCACCAACCCAGCGGTAATCGCAAAAGCGTCAATGCAAACACCAAACAGTCCTTCGCAGTCACTGAAGGAGTGGCAAGCTGCGGCACCAGGCTCAACCAGAACACAGCTGCCAGGAACAAAGGTTGGCGACAGCCTTTATTCCGGTGCTCTGTAGAAGGTCCTGCCAATCAAGGGTGAGGTGGGCGTGTGGCGACCAATCAGTATCCAGCACACATCATGGGCAACTCCAGGAAGAAAGCCAGGTGTAACAGATCCCCCAGGTGATGCTTGTTGAAATGATGAGCTAGAGGACAGGCCATGGGCCGTAACACTAGGAAACCCACACTGATTTAAATCTCATAGTATTTTATGACTACAAACATTTATTTAAAGAAATGGATCTTAGGCAAACTTTAGAATAAAGGCGCTTTGGTTCAGATAATTAGCTATGTTAACTGTTAATAAGTTTGATAATCGGTCCTTAAGGGCTGAAGCTCTTTTGTCTTTTTCTGCTGCGTTGTTTGCATGATTTTGAGATGTTCAACTAGAAGATGCCCCACTGAAAAGCCCTGCCTTTAAAACAGCGGCAGCATGTCTCTGCACTGAGGGAGGACCTAAATGGTTTGGTCAGCCTGATGAAAGTCACTGCAGGCAACTGAGATCATGCTTCATGGTGACATAAAAATGCAATCTGCTGTAAACTGGTCCGGCTCAGTGGATCTGGTTCAGTGAAGAGTCACAGAGCAGGATGGCTTGTGTTTGTACTCCTGTTCTGCTGTGAATGTCAAATCTTTCAGTTGGACTCCTGTTTTTCTTTTTTTTAGATTTCTTACCAAACATTGCTTGTCCTTCAGACATAAACATGATGATACAATAATAAGTTATAACCATGAAACATGTGTTGCAGATGTTATTAGAGACAATTCCAGAGAAATAAAGTAAAACTTCCTTTGAATTTTTCTTAATTTTTAATTATCATTTTGTGTCAGATGTTTTGGCCCTCTCATTGTACCGCTGATACAATCACTTTTCTAACACTGCCACTACTGAAGGGAAAAATGCCTTCTTGGAAAGCAGGCTGGATGGGAGTAGGCCCTTTAACTGTAATGTAAGATAAGGTTGGTTTTAAGTCTCACTATGGAGTAAGACAACTATTATGATGTGTGCCAGAAACACGTACTTGCATTTTCGTTTAAAAGTTATTCCATAAATGGAAAAAAAATCAATAAATTCTCAAATGTGTAAAATCACATTAAATGTATGTATTTTCTCTAAGATTAATATTACAAAAGTTACAACTTAATAAAAATTACTAATACAAAGTCAAATTTATGATTGTGTTTAAGGGATTTTTTTTTTTTTTTTTTTAATATGACTCGACAGTCATGAGACAGAAATACATCATGCAGTCACAGACCTGGAGTAGAAGATAAAGTGATTTATCAAACTGAACAGTCATCTACAGTCTCCTTTAAGGTGTCTGATGGAGAAAGTAACATGGAGCAAATACCTTGAAAAATTCATGTATGTGTTTATAAGTTGGTGATTTAAATGATGCTTTAATCCAGAGGTGTCTAGCTCTAGTCTTCAAGGGCCACAATCCTACATCTTTTCCGTGCATCCCTGTTCCAACACTCCTGACTCTTAAACTAATCAGTCACTGTGCAAAACTTCATTGGCTGTTGGATCCATTTCATGGAAACTAGGTGTGTTGGAGCAGGGATACATGGAAAACATGCAGGACAGCAAACCGACTTTGCTCTAATCCTTCATCAACACTGGTTTTTGGAAGAGCATGATGTGCATTTTTATCATATATTGATGACCCGGACTACAAGGTCACCAGTTTGACTTTCTTTTGTTATTTACACTCAACTTCAGATGAATGCACACACAGGCCCTAACTGACCCCATACCCTGTCCGTTTCTGTAGTCACTTAATGTTTCAACTTGTTTCATTTTCTTGTTATTTTTTAAATAAATGCTTTATTAGAGCACAACCATGTCACTTTAAAATATACAGTCCACTACCACTGTGATCACATAAAATCAAAGTGATTGTATAATATACATGACATACACAACAGTTGAATTCATGTTCTTGTTCATTGCCAATTTATTTATTTAGAAGAAAAAAGTAAACAATTAAATGTCACCAAGCTAAAGAAGCCATTGGATTGCATTAAATTTTCTCTTAAATTAAAGCCCCCTACTCAGGATGCACAGGGTGACAGTAAAAAGGAAAAACTCCCTTTAAACAGGAAGGAAAAGCCTGCAGCAGAGCCAGATTTGGAAATAGTCATACAATAACCAGTTGGGGTGTTGCTGCTACTATAAACAAGAGGCTAATAAACATTAATCACATTAGGCTGTGGCTATTACATGACAGTAGAGTGTGCACATTTATTGTTTGTCCTTTTTGTAACTTTTTACTTTATAATTTTCATCCTTTATTGCTGGACTCAGCTCATGAGAGCCTGGTCGCTGTGGCATATTCCAAGCCCATTTTCTGCTTCTGCACACACTCAAAAGTAGAGGTACCAGCTTTTACCTAAAAAGGTACAAATGCTTGTCGCTGGGGGTGTACTCTTTTGAGAGACATTTCTGTACCCTTCAGTTCTGGTCTATTTTTGTACCTTATCAAGTTCAACCTCACCTTTTCAAGTCATGTTTTTTTATGTTTTCACAGGATTAGGCCTGGTCCATGCAATTTAGCAATATTATCTTATCTTTAATCTAGAAATAATCTTCAAAAACTCAAAATACTGACCAGCCATACACTTAGTTTGCAGCATCTGACCTTCATTGCCTGGTGTAGTAAATGACTGTTAAGTAGTTCTACTGTCATCACTCAACTCTGCTCTAGTTTGTTACATTACAGCCATTGACATTACATTTTTCAATGCTGCAGGTACCCTTATGGTCGAAATGGTACAAATTTGTACTTTATGTCACTTTGAACCCTTTTTCGTACTCTGAAGGTGCGCTTCTGGTCTCTTAAAGACCAGTATTGTACTTTTGGGAGAACATTTCTTTAAAATGTACCTATAGATACAGAAATGTCCTTATCTTGTACTTCTATTTTTGAGAGTGCATAAATGCATTGCATGTTTAACATTACTGTTGCAACAAGAGAACTCCTAACAGCCTAGTTTGTATCACTGTCAGTAAAATAAAAATAGCCATAGTATGGTTATATAAAACCAAAACTTGTATGGAAATACAATTTATTTGGAAGCAGTTTGTGACTAGATATTAATTGCATTGTGGCCTGCTGCCTGTCACCAACCTTTGCCTTTCTAGCAACACACACTGCTGATGACTGCAACAGCAACTTATGAGCTTGCCTGGTGCCTCCACAGAAGACTGAACACCCACCCCCATAACTTGACATGGAACGAGGTGTAAATTAAGCTGTTTCTTTTGCTTTTGTGCACCGGTTTTGCATCATTCTTACACAAATATATAAATAATTTCCCTCTCGTACACAGTGTGCCCCTTCACAGATTGTTCCCTGGCACCTGCCCACATTGCCCATAGCAAAAACCACCCTCTGCAAATAAGAGAAAGTGCAAAGTAAAGCTCATTGAACCAAATGTAAGAGCGTTGTTTTATTTGGGACAAGTTTTGCTGATTTCCACTGCAGATGGAATTCCACTTTTAGACTTGACTGTGACTTTACAACGAAGAAAAGGACATATAGATTGTTTTTCAAAAGAGTACCTAGGAGTTTTTGTTTTCATTTACTGAGATACTATGGCTACTATTAGTATCCACAAGGTCTGATCTCAATATTTTCATCTGGAGGAAACAATACGAGGCGTGTGCAGATGAAGACTCACTAAGACAGAGGATTTGGATAATTGACTCTATCCATCTGAAGGCCTCAGTTTTTCTGAAATTGGACTTTATTATATTTCTGTGGTTTAGAGTGTGTGTGTGTGTGAGAGAGAGAGAGAGAGAGAGTGAGGGAATTCACACTGAAATGAAAATGATCAGAATTTGGACATGGACTTTTAGCCTCTGACAGAAATACTTACATATACCGATGTCATAAGGAATATCCATTAATATATGATGCAGGAGATACTGAAGTCAGCTAGCATCTATTGTTCCATGTGTTTGTAAAATGTTCCTCTGGTCGACAGCTGAACCAGTTAAGAAAAGAAAAAAGGGAAAGGCGAATAGCTGTAGGTAATTAGCATCAGCTAATGTTTTGACCGGAGGCAGCAGGTGGCCCCCTCCTCACCACAAGATCCCACACCGAGGGATAAAGGCTAACATATGATCTTCTCTCCTACTCATTAGATGACCTTTCAAACAATTGCCTTGATTAAGCTGCACATTAGCTTCCAGTGGAGCTGCTCTGTAAGCCCAGTAAGCCAGTAAAATTGACCTCAGGGACAAGCAGCTCCACTGGAACAACTTGAGTTGCTGAAAAGAACAGATAACATGTGTCTTTTACTTGTTACTGAAAACTTTTTTAAACATTAAATCTACCTTTTCTTTTACTGTGTAGGCCTCGTCATTCATAACTGAACAATTTTAGATTACAAAAAGTTTATTAAGACAGTTGTGATTAACAATCAGTACCTGTTTGGACACACCTGCTTATTCAACAGGAATGACTCAGTTTGTTCAAACTTTTGACTGGTTTTGATTAGTCTTTAGGACATTATTAAAATAAAGATGATTAAAAAAAAGAGTGAATTGAAAAAAAAAGAAAAGAAATCATGTAATGTTTGGATAGTTTGGATATGCTCCAAAGGGTATTTTTATAGTAAAAAGATGAGTTATAAGATGTTATAAGATGTAAAATGAAGAAGTTTTAAAGCTAAACTCTGGAAGATATTTACACTGCAGTTCCCCTTATGAAGGATAACTCTGCATTCATCCTGCATCCTATCTTTTCTCTCTGCTCTCTGTAGCCATTAAAAGTCAGTCTAATGTGACTCTTATCTGAACTCTTACTCTATCCCTTTGCTTCTTTCTCTTTTTCACCTTTTCAGAGAATGTTAAATCAACCACAATACATGTTCAAAAGAGACAGCCAGCAGGCTAAAATTAAGTTACTGATCGTTGTGGTGTTTCCATTACCAAACACCGCTGTCACTTGGGCCCTTGGCTGGAGAAAGAACAGCTGTGAAGTGTGATTTCTCAGCCTTAATAATGGGAATATGCACAATGAATGTCAGCATGCCATCAAAAGAAGTCAGGAAAGTAGATTGTTTTTAGGAGGGTTTTGTTTTGTTGTTGTTCATTTAATAAAATAACAAAATGTTTTGACTTCACCAAAAACTCTACAGTATTATTAAAAATAACATAAAATAAAAATGTAAAAAAAATCTTCTACATTCAGCTTATCCAGTTAAAAAGTAGAAAAAAACAGCACCTTTCCATAGTGCAAAAATTATTGTGCAGCCACAGCATGATAGCACAGTCTTCATTTTACCAGAAGACTTCTGGCTGGAGTGTTTGATAAATTTAGTAAATGACCTGCTCTTCAGCATTTCCCCAAAGTGAAGGTTAAAAATCCCAAAAAAAGCCCCTGCAGTGATTTGATTTATGTCTCACATTTTCCAAGGAGAAACTGCACAAGTGGAAGTAGTTTGTCACCATTAGCTGAAGTGAAAACAACAGGACTCCATCCACTTATCTGCTGGAAAAACCTTGAACATAAGCAGAAAATAACCAATTTCAGCAACGTAGGCAGAAAAAAAAGTTTTCATGTCGAATTTTATAAATAGCTCACTTATCGAAGAAAGTCAGTGATCTCAGGCACGACGCAATTAAGGCGAAGGATTCCCAACTTAGTCTTTCTGACAGTCTTAAGCTCTCCATCTCCTGAGTTAACTTCTTCATCTGTCTCTTCTTCTCTCTGTAGGTTCCTCAAAATGCAGCTGTCGGGAGTTGGATCCTGGTTCCCACGGAGCAATGCATTATTCACAGGTCCTAGATTTGTCCTTTAATCCAGATAAAATGAAGATGGCAGATTCTCAGGGAGGCTACACAGATCTGTGGAAGTTACATGTGGAAGCCATTTGTTACAAAGTTATTGCAACTTTCTCAGGAGGATTTGAGTGTAATGAAAAAAAGTTAGATAGATAGATAGATAGATAGATAGATAGATAGATAGATAGATAGATAGATAGATAGATAGATAGATAGATAGATAGATAGATAGATAGATAGATAGGGTTCTTTATAAAAGGTTTATAAAATGGAGCAAAACTACATTTGATCAACAAAACAATCTTGTAACCCTCTTTTGTGAGCTGTAACCGCAGCGTCCATCACACACAAGGCAGACTGCTTCCACTGCTGACACCTTTAAGGCTGATATAGGAAGCACTGCAGCTAAATGGGAGCTTTAATTACAGACCTCCAGCCCAACACATGCAATCTAAGAGCTTTAGGTCTAAGACAAACAAACCCACCCAAGCATGCTCCCAATGACGCATTCACATAGACATCTAAGTGGCACGCTGTTATTAGTCTGGGTAACAATTATCTAAATTGGCTACCGTTTTAGTCCCCCAAAGAGGTTTTACTTAGCCACGGATATGCTTCATATGAATCGACTGTGACTAAAGGCGAAAGAGGAAAAGGACTATTCAGATTGTTATCAGTGCAAAGTTCAAATGGTACGGGCAACTTGCACATCTGTGAAGGCATCATTATTGCTCAAAGGTGAATACAGGTTCTGGAGCAACAAGCTGCCATCAAGGCAAAGTCTTTTTCAAGGACGTTCTGCTTATTTCAGAGAGAAAATGCAACCAAGCCACATTCTGCATGCGTTACATCAGTGTTGTGTCCTAGTTACAGACTTCAGACCGGCCTGCCTGCGGTCCAGATCTGACTCCCGTTTGAAATGTGCAACGTATTATGAAGCACAACGAGACTCCAGACTGACAGCTGAACTCCAGAGCTTCAACAATTACAGTCTCAGTTCTTAAATTTGGTTTTTATTACATTTTACACAACTTCCCAATTTGATTGGAATCACCTTTAGCCTGAAAGATGTAGTTATATTATTGTTCAAAAGGCTGCATACAAATAGTTAAATGCATGTCCACACATCAAATTCAAATCTGTGTGTATGTTGGATTTACTGTATACCCCTTATTAACTCTATTTTCTCTCCGAAACAAACTTTGTGTGATATAATTTATTTATAATAATTGGTTTCAAACTACTGTAATGACACTTTTGTGTTCTCTGAAAGAGGCTGTTGAATTTCCGTGACTTAGGTGTCCCCCTCCCCCTGTCTTTTATTTTGTTGATATTGTTCACTGAGAAATATTTCCTGCCTGAGCTTGTGTAAACCTTTTGTGTCATCTTCTGTGCCCCAAATCCCCATGTGTAAACTTTGTTGTTCCTCTTTTCAGGTACCTATAGTACACAGTGTGTGCAAAACAGAACAATAACTCATAGCCTCGTCGACTTTATCCTCCTACAGCATGTTAACCAAGATCCCAGATGCGAATATATTCAACATACTTCCATACAGAAAAAGTCTGCACACATTTCCACACCAGATCGGTTTCAGCCAGACAAAGATGCAGACTTTGAAGCTGGATGTTGCAGTCTAATCTCTCTACACTTCAGCCTAAAATGGAAAATCTGTTTGAAATGAATACTTCATGAAAGCATGTGAATCAGCTATGCATTTGGGATTTTGCTTGCAACTGTGGAAAGACTTTTTTTTTTATGTGCATGTGTGTTTTAAACAAAAACATTGCAACAGTGGAACCGATGTCTTTATATACTGCAAACACTGAATGCTGGCAGTTGTGTTATTTTTGGTCTGGATATGTCCTGGGGCTTCAGTTAAATAAACAGTTTGTGTCCTCATCTCAGAGAGCAACAAAAGAATTTATCTTTTAAACTCACATCAGCCGTCAGCCAGAAGACTTGTCGTTTGTGGTGGAACATGACAAAACTACCAACAGCACACAAAGTAGGGCAAATCTGAAATGCAGAAGCTGTTATTTGTCACAAAAAGGATTCAGAAAAGTGTTGTTTGATATTAATTTACAATAAAAAGCAGTTAGAACATTCAATTTGTGTCTCTCTTTAGGAAAGACTTGATAAATAGTTGATTGGAGGTTTGTGACTATAATTTTGGATATCTCTGGTAGCAGATATAGATCACATTAATAATCTCATTCTAAAGCCAATTTGGGTTTCTGTGTTTCTGTGTTACTTTGACACATTTCACGCACAATCCTTGATGACAGAAGCCTCCCACAGGACAATTTGACACACTTTGTAGGAAGCTGTCACCGAATATTACAGTGGTCAAAATATGAATCCAAACTCCAAACTTCTCAGATCTAAATCTGATGGAAGAGTTTAAATATGCATTGGAACAATCCCAATCCACAAAGCCCAAGGAAAAACCTCTCACATGTAGGTGTCGGATACCACTGGGAAGCTCTGGAGGAGGTCTTCAGTCTGAAACCTGATACAGAAGGTTTGGCAGCATGAGTGACCAACACACGGTAGCAAAGCTTCTGTCATTCATTTAAAGCACTGTTCAGCCCAAACACATTTAGCTCTGCTCACTGCCTCCTTATCTCACACTGACCATTTTGCCTTGTTTGTATTTACTTTTGATATTTACTAGAAAACTTTTGGCAGTTTGGAAGCAGACAAGCAGCAGAGGCAGCCATTTCCAAAGGGTTGTTTACATATTTGGTCAATGCTTCAAGCTATCTTCATTACCCAGACTGGCCAAAAAAAAAATCAATACTTCATCAGAGCTGTTTGGACCATCTCTTCAATGAGCAGAGAGCATGCAGAATTTAAGCCACATCCATTTTTATAACTCTGTAAATCGCTCCTCCCTGAGGAGAGAGCCCAATGTGAGCTGCATGATCTGTTGTGGGTATTGATTGTTGCCTCAGGACTTAACTTGAGTGTAATTTGATATGCAAGATTTAAAAAAAAAAAAAGACTTATTATTCTGCCCTGCGATGGACTGGCGAGCTGTCCAGGGTGTACCCTGCCTGTCGCCCAAAGCCAGCTGGGATAGGCTCCAGCTTCCCCGCGACCCTGAATTGGAATAAGCGGTTCGGAAAATGAATGAATGAATGAATGACTTATTATTCTGTTACATATTTGCACTAAAATAATTCTAGTTAGGTACAAGTTCTCATAGCATCACCACATACGATTCCACTTCCCCTTTTCTCATACTTTTGCTAATACAGGTCATTTTAGATGATGTCATAATTTCTTTTTTTCCAATCAGATACTTACTTCATCGTGGCGGTTCTTATCGTATGCAGAGGGACTTGGAAACCATGCACACCAAGCACTGCTTTTGTTCCCTGAACACACCAATACCAGAGGGAGCGCAAAACTCCCACACAGAAATAAAGCTTTTTTTAAAGCGTTATCCTACTTCTACTTGTAAACATAGAAAGTATTACAATGCTGATTACATATGCATGCATACAATGGACACACAAGGCAATCTTGATCCTTCATTCTAAAACACAAGCATCAGATGGAGGATGGAAGATTTGCATGTCTATGAAATGTTTCTGTTGTTATGGGTCCTTTGGCAAAACTGACTGTTTTGTGTTCCT
>NC_136610.1:12512451-12569951 GCF_933228915.1 Telmatherina bonti | reverse complement strand
ACAGTCTACAGCTAATGAACAGAGGTGGCGGACTTCTTGTCAGAGTATGAAAGTCTTGTGTTTGCATAGCAGCCATGTCTGATAAGTTTTCAAAATACAATGCAGAGACCTGTTCTCTGCATTCATATTCTTCATACTAACGTAGAGGACAGGCCTTTTTGTCTCATCACCAGCCTGCTTGCCTGAACAAGTACCACAGTCAATAACAAATGTTGTACTATACCTTAAATATGATTTATTTGTCATAAATATGTAGTTGAATGCAACATTCTTGTCAGGTTTTTTCACTCAACACCAGCTAAAACAGGTTCTGTATGTGTGAAATCATTCCTGAAAACTTTTGTATTCAATAAGACAAGTCACAATAACAGCCAGTTTCGAAAACACTATAGGTCTTGACATTAATGCGTAGTCTGTAAATCTCTAATTCTGCATAACTGAACGGAAATTGTATTTTTTAACAGCAGGGGATTTGCTTCTCTGTAAGCATGGAAAAAATGTCAGAAAAGCAAACAGGGCCATTCAATCCAGATATTACTGAATTGTTCCTAATCACATATTGTAGCCTGTGTCGAATGCCACAGTCACCTTATTGTTATTCCACAGGCACTTTCTAAATGAATTCTCAAAACCTGAACGAAAAGATTTATTTGTCATTGTTCCGTCATCATAAAACTGACAGAAAGTAGGACACCACATAGTGTTTCAAAGTTGCCAAAGTGAACTTTTCTCAGAAATGTTGCTCAGTAAAAAATGTTTTTTTGTTCTTTTTGTTTTTCCTTTTAAACTGCAACATGCTTATTTCTTTGAAAAGAGCATGTTCTTTTAGACAGTGACAAGAATATTTACAGCTTTGAATGTCCTGAGATGACAAGCACCTGTCCAGGGAGATATTGGATAATTATTTTGTCATGTGCCTATGTGGTTTCTGTGTTGGAAATGGAAGAACGCCCAGGAGAGGAGTGGGTGTGATTGAAATGAGGCATCTCACTTGGTTTCTTCTCTAACTGAAACGTATCCCTGCTACTTCATGGAAAAGACAAACAACTTCCTCATGAGTAAGTATGGATGGCAAAATTAGGTGCGAGAAGGATAAAGTGGCTTTATGCAGCACATAGGCCAGTTGGGAGAAACATATAAAAATACCTTTTTTTTTTAAAAAAAAAAAAAAAAAAAAAAAAAAGACTTCTTCTAGAGTAAATTAATCACTTATCTGAGCAGTAAATAAACTATTTTGATATAATGCCGGGACATAAAGCCTGTTTTGCTTGGCCTATAGGGGTTCAGTGTTGGTCTGTCAGCAGAGAGTACTCATATACAACATTGGCTATTAGTACCTGCATCCTCACTGGCAGCATTTCCAAATTAGAAATTTAGATTTTTCAATACCTAAAATCCTTCTTTATGACTGACTTAAGATCAGTCAAAGTTTATACCTGTGTGCTACCATAAATGGGTCCCCTTAGCTATGACCGAAGCTCAAAGGACAAATCTGTAGCATATCTGTAGTAATGTGACAGCCATATGTGGCTGCTGTCATCAAGAGAAGTGAACCTAAAGGCAAAAATCTGCATTTACTGATGGTCTTATTCTTCTAGGTGCCATGAAGTGACATGCAATACTCTGGAGCTTACCCTCAGAGCTCCAGTGGGAGCTCAGGTTTGAGCTGACAACTCCCTGATGAGGTGTCCAATCAGCAGGCGACAATGGGGCTGCTATACAATGTTCTTGGAATAGGTGACATCCATACTAATGAGTTGCTTGAACTAACATCCAGATAATAAATATGTTAGCTGGAAGCAAATATCCAAATATCATTCGCTGTTTGTTCCAAAAAATAAAAAAAAAAAGTTATATTTATAAAAAAAAAAAAAAAAAAATCATTCAGTCTTCAAAGTTTTACCTCCAAACAAACATGTGATCGGGATTATAAAGAGACACAACATAAACTGCTATTAGTGACTTACTGTCTTTATACAGTAGGTATGGGAAGTGTAATCCGCCATCTGTTGTGGCCATCAGAGCCGAAAACTTCAAGAGACTTAACAAACTGCTGGTTTTGTGCTGGAGACAAGCTGGAGCGGAGCCTCAGGAGCCGAGGGTCAATAAGTAAATGTCGTCACACTTTAGCAAGACAAGCTCTGCTGAAAAAATCTGAGTAGCTTTTACTAGAGGGATGAATAAATGAAGCTAGTTTTGTTCCAGCTTTATAACTGTCATTCATTATATTCTGCAGCTCAACAGTGAAAGTCATAAGAGTGAGGAAAACTTGATGTTTTGCAGCAAGGAATGCAGTGCTTAGTGTTTCAGCCTCGTGAACGTGTGTGAAAGTTGGTGGCTGCGTTACACAACTTCTGAATACTTATTATTATTAGTGGCGCAACGGATCCTCATTGATCCGCGATCAGTTCGGATCAGTATCTGCGGTTTGGCACACACGTGATCCGCAGACTGATATGGAAAAAAAAAAAAAAAAGAAAGCTGCGTTCATAATCGTTCCACAGTGCAGCGTGGTCATGGTGAGCAGAGGAACTTGAACGTCCCAGTTCATTCAAATCCCCTGTGTGGGAACACTTTGGTTTCCCTGTCAAGTACGATGAAGAAGGAAAGAGATCAGCTGATAAACGGTGTGTAGGCACTGTGGAATAGGAAAACCGCATTTACATTTTTTTAAATCAGTGAATATTTCAGATAGTTCATGGTGTCTAACAGGTAGACACGAGTTTAAGAATGAGCTTAGAATGTAATGTTTTAGCTTTGAGTAATACTTTTTTCGGCTGGATGGATTTATCGGCCATTATATCAGCTATCGGCCTGCTCTAAAGTCTTTACATCGGTATTGGTTTTTCAAAAAAACCATATCGGTCGGGCCTTTATACATATACATATACATATATATATATATATATATATATATATATATATATATATATATATATATATATATATATATATATATATATATATGTATGTATGTATGTATATATATATATATATATATATATATATATATATATATATATATATATATGTATGTATGTATGTATATATATATATGCATATATACACTGCTCTGGACACTACGCTGACAGACACATCAAACCTTTACCTTTTTTCCACAGCTGGCATTGATGTGCCATCCTGGATGAGCTGCACTACCTGAGCCACTTGTGTGGGTTGTAGACTCCATCTCATGCTACCACTAGAGGGAAAGCACCGCCATATGTCTTGTTAGATCTCTCCTCGGCATTTGATACTGTCGATCATCAGATTTTGCTAACAAGACTACATGACTTGGTCGGACTGTCTGGCTCTGTCCTAGCATGGTTCTCATCTTATTTATCAGACAGGAGTTTTAGTGTCTCAGCTAACCATATTCTATCTGACTCTGCTGATCTTCTGTGTGGAGTACCACAGGGCTCTGTTTTGGGTCCGATTTTGTTTTTGCTCTATGTCCTCCCTTTAGGAAGGATTATTCAGGAGTTTGATGATGTTTCCTACCATTTATTTGCTGATGACATTCAACTGTACTGTTCTTTTAAGGCTTCAGAGATTCAGAAACTGAACTCTTTAATGAACTATCTAGTGCAAATTAAACAATGGCTCGGCGCAAATTCCCTTCAACTTAATTAAGAAAAAACTGAGGTGTTGGTGATCACCCCTGATGAAGCTATTCCAGGGATCAAACAGTATTTGAGTGTTCACAGCTTGTCTTGTAAGTCAAGTCTCAGAAATCTTGGAGTAATTTTTGACAAGGAAATGTCATTACTGCATCACTCAAAGCAGCTCACTCAAAATTGTTTCTTTCAGCTGAGGAAAATCTCTAAACTTAGAACAATGGTATCCAAAGGTGAGCTCGAGATGATTATCCACACCTTTGTCTCTTCTCGTTTAGACTATTGTAACGGTTTGTTTTCTTGTCTAAACAAAAAAGAGTTGTCTCGTCTGCAGCAGGTTCAAAATTCTGCTGCGCGGTTGCTGACTCGATGCAACCGAAGGGCTCATATCACGCCAGTTCTGAAAACTCTCCATTGGCTCCCTGTCTCTTTTCGTGTGAATTTCAAAATCATGGTGCTCACTTTTAGAGCCTTGCATGGTCAGGCCCCTTCCTACTTAAGAGACTTGTTGTGTCCATATACCCCCATGCGGAGGTTGAGATCGTTGGATCAAAACTTACTCATGGTCCCTCGTTCTCGTTTTAGGACCCGAGGAGACCGATCTTTTCAGGTCGTTGCGCCGAGGCTCTGGAATGATCTTCCATCCTCCCTACGTTCGCTTGAGTCTGTTGATGTGTTTAAGTGCAATCTTAAAACCTTCTTGTTTCGGCAGGCATACCCAGCTGTGTAGATTAGGGGTGTTATGACCAGCAGTTTCTGTGTCTATTTTTATATACAGTGTTTTTGTTGTATCTTTTTATATGTATTTTATTTTTGTATTTTGCTTTTTTGTGAAGCACTTTGTGACTTCTGTCTGTGAAAGGTGCTATATAAATAAAATTTACTTACTTACTTACTTACAATACATGTGACAGTCATACATTCACTCATACCCCAATGAGCACATCCGGGAGCAAGTTTCAGTTTGTTGCCCAAGGACAGTTAAACATGTAATCAGGGGATGCCTGGAACCAATCCACCAACTATACAGTTGGAAGAGAACTGCTTATATTCCTGATCTACAGCCACTGTTATATCATTACCATTTCTGTGAGTTTAATGCTTGGCTGAAATTGATTCATTTTTCAATACTCTGCTTTTACATGCAGACCTTTTCTAACATTCAGCACTGCAGTACCAGACGCCTGGGCTAAAACACACCTACGCCAGCACTGATAATGCCACTTCTGGGCTTAACAAACAAATACATTTAGAAAGAGGTAGGCTGGTTTCATACCACAATATTCTAAAATTCATTTTTTTCTCTATGATAGTCTGTACAGGGTATTTAGCAGACCTGTTGCTATGGATACAGGCAGATTTAAATACCAAGTGTTTGTGTAAGGTGTCCTCTAATATGATCTTATAAACACCTACCCACCCGTTTTTTGCCATTTTAGACATAATGTGATGACCAATTCATACTCAGCATTGAACTCTTTAATGGAAAATATTTTATAAACCTCATACAACAGCACATTTTCTGCTCATAAAAGCAACAATGAAAGTCATCCCTGACTGAATGCATCTGAAATGTATACTTCAATTTTTTTTTTTTTTTTTAAAGGGTGGGGGGACAGCCATGTGGTTTGAAAGAAGAAGCACTTCACACTGAAAATAAATAAATAACAGAAAATATAAACCTTCGCCATGACTATTAGAACATTTAGGTTTTCTTTCCAAGATACATGTCCATATCAAGAGCAAGCTAAGTGTGCAGGCGGAAAATTCTAAAACATTTTTAAGACTATTGCCATTTTGTTAGGGTACTAATTAGAATGCAAATCAGAGGATGTACTGCCAATAAAATGTTCTGTCACCACATCCTGAAGGGAGGAGGACACTTTTACAGCCACTGCAGCTCCAATCAGAGCTGATGAGGAATAAAACAAGATTAAACTCCAAAAAACATATCCTCCTTCAGGATGAGGCAGGTCACCACACAATCCAGAGATGTTGCATTTTTCAATTGCACAGTTTTTTTTTTCTTTTTTATAATTATATAATTGTGTTTATTTACCCTTTTAAAAGCTTTAGTTTGCATCTTTTTGTAAGTTTAAAATTCCTAATGCTCTCTGTTTTATGAGGCTGTTAATGTGTGCTTTGCAAAACTAGATTATTGATTGGAGGAGGAGGTTCTGTATGCTGTATGAGTCATCAAGACTGACAAAGATCATCGGGATCAAATGTGCTTCCTGAGGGTTTTTTTTTTTTTTTTTTACTTTTTCTTTAACTTTTTTTTTTTTTTTTTTTTTTTAATTCTGGCTTTAAAACTTTATTTGCTGCTGCTTTTAACCCCTTCATTACCACAAGATTATGATCACATGTTAGATTTGGTAGTAATGAAGAAATAAATCAAGTCAGAGTTTTTATGTGTATATATATATATATATACACACATAAAAACTCTGACTTAAATATATATATATATATATATATAAATATATATATATATATATATATTTTTTTTAATTGCACCTGTACATTAATGTAAAGAGGATAGTAATGGTGATGATTATGACAGCTACCTTTACGATAATGATAATCGTGAGTTTACCTCACTATCCAGGTTCTGTTGGCTTTTCTATTTTAGCTTCTCCTTCTTTTATTTGTTTTCACTTATAATTTTTTCTTTTTCACCTTGATTTAATGCTTTCAGTGTGTTATGTTAAGCACTTTGAGAACTCATGTCCTGTACATGAAATGTCCAATACAAATAGACTTGCCTTGCCTCCTGTTTGCATTCATGGATTTTTAGCAGCGCTCTGACAACAGTTATACTTGGCTGAAGCCTTTGATAGCAGACAGACAAGTTCTTTTGTTGCAGTAAGTAAATCATTTAACAAAATGCTCCTACTCACATTAAAAATGCATCTGCCAGCAAAAGGTTTTGTAGCCTGCCCATCCTTTCACAAAGATTGCCCTCCGTACAAAGGGAAGAAATTATTATCGTGAGAGTAAAAGCAATTACTTTTCAATAGCTGAGAGTCTGTTGACTCCAGAATAATGTCATGTATGGGTGATTTTGTATAGCTGAATTAACCAAAGAACTAATTCAATCTGTAGAAAAAGAAAATTTTAGACTTTTTTTGACTCATACACACAATGAGCATTACATTTCTCAAACTTGTTTAATTTAATACAACAAAGTCTGTTAATTGTTAAAATACTATATTTTGTACTGTTTAGCAAAATGTTTGCCGGGAGACACCAAAAGTATCAATTAAATGAAAGGAAGCACTTAAAATAAAATACATTGTAAATAATGCAGAATGTAAACTGTTTCATGCAAATTTGGCATGTAATAGTTTTGAATAAATGGGTGCACAACCTCGAGTGCATACTCACAGTTTTATTGATTATAACTTTAATGTACAATTTGATGCATTTGGTAGATATGATTTAAAAAGTCAATAAAGCATGTTTTTAAAACACTTGCTTTAGCACTCAATTGGTTGTTTAACTGCATGATTTTAGTTTTTAATGAAGGAAAGTCAAACAAGCCAGAGTGACTAACATGCAGGGAAGCTGTTAACCTTTGTCTCGAGTATTATCACATTATAGATACATGATAACATCTGAGATACACAATATTGTCAAATCCATCCAACTAATTGAATTCAGTTGTTCAGGTAACTTCCTTCCACATGCGAGCAACAAGCAGTTTCAGTTTGCCACCTACAGGTAATTTGTTGTTTGGTGGTATGATGTGTACATGTGTATGATGTGGTATATGTGGCACATTTAAAGAGTTGTCATACAAAGATACAATTTCTGGAGAATTTGGGACATATTCCAAGATCCACATAGGCAATATAAGCATTGATCCCTCACAGACTTTAAATAATATTGCACTTATCTGAAGTGCCCACTTTTTTTCTGATTTATAATATTAATATAATCTGATTTGAACATTTTTTTTGTCATTATGCTAAATAAAAAAAAACATTGATAACTTTCCTCATCCCCATGTCCTACAGCTCTGCAGTGGCTGGTAACAAGACATTCATTTAATACAGGTGTGTTGGAAGAATTGCATCTAAACGTTGCAGGACAGTAGATCTAGAAGACAGGACTTGGTCACCCCTGTCTTAAAGCCCCCCTGTGTCAGAACTGCTCTAGTGGTATGCTAGGTAGGGATTCACAACTAAAACACGTAAGACTAACTAGTTTGTTCCCCTTTCCGCTACCGTACTCAGACATGGCAATGCAACATGGCAGCCTTGGGTCGGGTGCACTGACACTTGTATTTATAAATACCGTATTTCATTCTGAGCTAAAAGAATGTTTTTATTGTGATAAGACTTTGGTAAAATATGTATTTAAGAAAGCAATACTTAATTTTTTGCAAATAAAAAGCCAAATGAGTTACACACTGTACATTAAAAAAAAAAAAAAAAGTAAATATTAACACTCATAAAAGGCTTCAGACAAAGTAATGCAAGTGTGCTACAATGAAGAGAACATAAAGAGACTAAACCAACTAGTGTTTAAAGACCAGGAACACATTGCTAACATTATCAGGAAACTGAACACAGCTGCACCAGAGAAATGGGAAGTAAACTCAATTGGTGATGCTTCACAAAATAAAACAGGAAGTATGGCAACTAGAACTGATTTAACCAGAAATACACCTTGCAAGAATAAGAATGAGAATGGGGGGGTAAGTGTCCACCAATCATGGGATTAGACAACCCTTGTGGATGCTGTGAGCATTGGATGTTTGTACATATATACAGAAGATTGCCTACATGGCTCAGGATGATAAAGCAAAAAGAAAGAAAAAAATTCCCAGAAGCACAACAGAGTAAACATGAGGTGTGATGGCATTTCACGGTCACAGCAGGTGAGGGGCTTGCCAGGATCTGTTAGATATTTAATAAAAATGTATGTCTGTAAATGAAATGACAGGAATTATTGTATTTTCAGCAGGTAATCACAAAACATTTCTTTATTGCTCACTAGTATTTTAGTTCAATTCATTGTTATGTTAAGCTGCAGGTTGTTTCAGAAAACCATCTAAGAAAGAAAAACTAAAAAGGTAAATCCTTTTGGTTCACTGAACTTTAGATGTCTGATACAGAAAATTCTGCACAGAAAAAAATACCTTCACAGCTCTTTTTGACACGGCTTTCTCTTCAAATGATGGAGTGTCATCATTGATTCCAAAGCTGAACCAAGGATCAGAGTTTTATAGAGTGATGGACTTGCCTGTGGCACTGAGTTTATGGTGCCTCTGACATTCGACTCAAGAATCTCTGAATCCTTGAACTGACAGCGCACAGGGAGTGACTGCAGTTTTCTGCCTGCTGACATTACAGCACTGCCAGTTTTTACATGCAACACAAGATGCTAAAAGGAAACGAAAGATCAAAGTGCTTCAAATCCTCTAATCTGGAGTTTACATTTAATGATGAGGTAATAGTATATGCATATATAAATATAATTACTGATCAATTTAAAATACCAAAACATATATTTTAGTGAAGCCCTGGTTTGTACACTTATGTAAAACATTTTTGAAAAAAAAAAAAAAAATGACGCTGTCTGCCACTGGTTGAATTATAAAAGAAAAGAAAAGCAAATGCACATCATCTGTGATGAAACTCAAAGTCAGCTCCACCTCTGAAACATCAATCTGTCCAGTTAGGAAGTAACACTGAGTGAAAATCCACTTCACCTGCTGCTGTACATATAGAACAGACAACATGTGGGAATAAAAGGCAATTAGTAAGTCTGCTGTTAAGGAATGGTTTTTCATGTGGGTGCCACAAACCTCCTGTCTATATCCTTCATGGTAGATTAATTATCACATTTGGATTTTGCCGGCGCCCTCACCACCAGTGCTAACATGAGGCAGTGTCTGAAATCCACAGAAGTTGCTGAATTAGTGCAGGCTATCCAAGGTTTGCTGTGTCTCCCAGCACCGAGTGGGGAGCATGGAGGAAATAGCAGGAGAAAGGCCAGCATACCTGGCTTATGCAAAGAGTGCAACAGACCACTAATGTGTGTGTTTCTGCTCAAACTGTCAGAAACAGACTCCACAAGGGTTGTATGAGGTCCCAATGGCTACCATGTAAGGCCTGTAGTCACAGCACAACAGTGTGCAGGCTGGTTGGCATTTTCCAAGGAACACCAGGATTGGCAGATTTGCTGGTGCCCATGTGCTCTACATGGTTGAGAGCAGGTTCACACTGAGCATGTGTGACAGACATTGGAGAGTCTGGAGACACTGTGTGTGAGACTGTTCTGCTGCCTGCCACATCCTCCAGAATAACAGGTTTGGCAATAAGTCAGGGAAGGCATTGTCCTTGGAGGGTCGCATAGACCTCCATGTGTTAGCCAGACTGCAATCAGTGTCAGGATGAGCTCCTCAGACCCTTCGTCAGACCATGTGTTACTGCAGCAGGATCTGGGTTCCTGTGTGGCTGCAGTGTGTTAGCAGTGGACTGTCCCTCCTGTTCACCAAATCTGAACCCAATCTAGAACCTCTGTAACATGTCTCGTGTTATCCACTGCCATCACATCACACCACACAGACCAGGGGATGATTCATGTCCTGATCTGATTTGGGAGGAATTCCTGAGGAGACCATCCATCATCTCATCAGGAGCATGTTTATACGTTGTAACAAGTGCATAGACATGTGGAGACTGCACACCCTAATGAACTTTAATTTGAAATATCATCAGGAATATCCCCAAAAGGGATCAGCCTCCAAGTATGTTTCTGAATCCAGACCTCTATGGATTAATGGTTTTGATTTTTTTACATTTTTTTCACCTGGAAAGTGTTCTATTCAATAGGTTTCCATGCTGTATGTACTCCCTCTTGTCTCTTAAGGACCCTCCATAGTACCATATTTCAATTAGGTTCAGGTCTGGACTTTTTACTTTTTCAGCCATCATGGCCATTCTGTTTCAGTTTTGCTGCTGCGTTTTGGACCAATTGGCCTTTTTCCCAAACATCTTCTAATAAAATTTGAAAAATTTGTTCTAAAGTTGTTAAAACAAATGAATAATAAACACAAAAAGATCAATGGAAACAAAACAATACAAAGATGTCCAAGAGGTTTAATTATCACCTTGGTGATAAATGATCACACGGTGAGCTTTGAATTAACATAAAATGGAGAAAACGACACTGTGGACACTGTAGAATCAATTTCCATTACATAGCTTCCTTTACCTTGTAGTTACAATTTGTAAAGCAAATTTTCACCAGCTGCGGCACCATTTTAACATGCGGGTAGCTTATGGAGCGAGATGGGCATCTGATAAATCCTCCAGATGAGTCTGATATAACCCAGGTGACCAGGATAAAACACAATTACTTTTGTTATTGGATTATTGGCAGCATATGTCTTGGACATTTAGTGTGATAACTTTGTGGATGAGGGAAGTGATCTGGTATATGTGCAGTTTTTAACAGAGATGGTGCTACAAAGAACAGCAAAACCATTAAATCAGTTTTGTGACTTATTTGTTATTGAATGAACAAAATGGGTAAAAATTACTTTAATTTTGCTCTGAAGGAAATTATGACATTAGGACAGTCTACAGCATCTTTCTATTCATCTAAGAATGACAAAATGCTTCATCATTGTTTGGAAATTTCCTTTTTGTTTTTCCTAGACTTTTTGGTGACAAAAGATAATATCTCCTATACATACCTGAAAAGTCCAGAGCAGCAAACTGTAAACATGTTTGAATAGATGTTTTTTTACACTCATGATCAGTTATTATTGTGTAATAAGTTAGTTGCATTTGACTGCAAGCCTCTTAGGCCTAACCACTAGAGAAGCTCTAAGGGTGGTTGGTAAGGATCAGGGGGTTGTTTTTTATTCCAGATTTGTAAAACCTAAATGTTAAAAGATTTTGTGCTTTCTTTTTAAACACATTTTTCGTTTTATTTTTTTTAAACTTCTTTTAATTTGAATTGTGAATCCATTTCAAATTATGCAAGCCGTACAGTGTGAGTAGCTTGAACATGACCATGACTCTTCATCTGAGTGTTGTTTAAATACCTGGAAATGAAAAACACTTAAGGTAGTTGGACACAGCCCACATTGACATCATGTCATGTAATATGTACTTGATCTTCAAGCAAAGGTGGTGTTCAATGAAAAACCGTTCATATGCTTGGCTGGGCCAGGCACTGGGCTCTGCTTGTGGAGGAAGTATGTTGACTATCAGTAACAGAAAGAGCAGGGCAGGTCATTTACTGGGCAGAGATATGATGCACATGGTGAAGTTCACTCAAGGGGACGGTATTATTATTAGAACAACAGGAGATAGAGGTGAAGAGTGGTGGCAAAGCTTCATTACATCTAAAAGTAATGGAGAAAGATTCAAGGACACCACACATGGCTTATGACTTAGACCAGCTTCGGGCCAGAGCCTTAACTAAAAGCCACAGAATACCTACTTACACAGACAAAAGTGTTGGAGATACATATAGGTTGCAAGCCAACCAGTGCATAACCTTGCCAAAGGTGCCTTTGAGCTAAAAGCAGTTGTAACTTTGTCTTGGAGAGACTAAATGGAAGTGGTTAATTGTCTTGTCCTTTTTTTTTTTTTTACATGACTTACATGTTTTGTTTTTTGGTGTTCACAATGATCATGTCCTTTTCCCTAACTTTTCTATTTTGTACATGTGTGCATATATTTTACCTTTGTTTCCATGTAATGTTCTGTGGTTAGGATTTTAAACTCATGGACGACACTCGTTTTTCTCCTTTGTTAAATTTAGCCTATTGGTGGTAAGGCATGGATGATGGCTGGCTAACTGAAACAGGTGAAGAAAGAGACCAAAGGAAGACTAGCATTAGGTTCAGGGAGAGCCCCTGCTATTTTTATCCCGCCCACCAATTCCGATATTTTTTTTTATACTGTTCCGATAGCCTTTTTGTTGATTTTGGGTTCCTGATAGGAGTTTGCACAGAACCTGTTCATTAATTGATCCCCTGCATGTGGCCACCTCCATCTAGCCGCCTCTGGGATTCTGGCCTGCATCATTTCCAGCCCACCCTCACATGCTGTTCATGTGGCGTGAGCTCAAAGTTGCTGGGAGCTAGATCAGTCTACTGATGGCGAGGTCTGTCTCCTCAACAAACAAAACTGCACTGCTACCAGCTAATAGAGGGCCTCCACAGACTGGTATGATGTACATAAATTATAGTTCAGCTTGAGTTGTTTGTAGTTTTTTTATTTTACAGTCTACTAATCTTGGGTTTTATCCTGCTTGTGTTGTGTGGAGATACCAGCAGCTTCTAATTTTTTTTTTTTTTTTTTTTTTTTTTTTTTAATGTATTAAGTGACCGGGACCATCCTCTGTCTATTTGTGGACTATTTGTGTTTAGGGAATTCATCCACTGCTTGACAAAGCTGTGTGTGTGTGGGCATGTGGTACACAGCAGCCAGAGCTCCATGCTAAGTGAAAACTGATTTAAATTCTTCCTACAGAAAAATCTCATCAGTGTTTCTCTTGTATTCTTTCTGGTAATGGTGGCAAAATTTCCCAGTTCTCTGCAAGACATAATAGAGGGTGATATTGTTAGAACAACAACTATTTCCTTGTCAAACAGTTGCAAAACAGAATTGAAAATGTGAGTCACACTTCAACACCCAAAAATTAGAAAAAGAAAACATTAGACTGATGAGTCAGACCACATAGATGAGATCCCATTAGATGTGAGAGCAGCAGTGCAGGGCACTTATGGATGCATTAAATGGAATGTAAAATTTCTGCCTTGTGAAGAAACTCAAAAGTGCCAGCAGCGAAAGATTTGAAAAACTCAAAATGGCGTTTCCAACACCGATGCCAATCTAGAGGAGGTAAAATGTCTAATGAAGTCTACTTCTCACACACAGTGCCAACATATCCACCAGTGAAAAAGTATCAAAATATCTCAGAGGGGAGTGGCTGTTTTGTTTTGATGAACTTGGCATGATGGTCCATTTCAATGAACTGGGATTGAACTTAAAGAGACGTTCACACAAAATTTAGATTTGAAGGCAAAAATGCTTATCAACTACATGATTACAGTTTGTCTCAACAAGAGCAAGAAGTTCCTTCAGACTTACGTAAGGCTTACGTAAGGCTCCTCTAGATTGGCATCGGTGTTGGAAACGCCATTTTGAGTTTTTCAAATCTTTCGCTGCTGGCACTTTTGAGTTTCTTCACAAGGCAGAAATTTTACATTCCATTTAATGCATCCATAAGTGCCCTGCACTGCTGCTCTCACATCTAATGGGATCTCATCTATGTGGTCTGACTCATCAGTCTAATGTTTTCTTTTTCTAATTTTTGGGTGTTGAAGTGTGACTCACATTTTCAATTCTGTTTTGCAACTGTTTGACAAGGAAATAGTTGTTGTTCTAACAATATCACCCTCTATTATGTCTTGCAGAGAACTGGGAAATTTTGCCACCATTACCAGAAAGAATACAAGAGAAACACTGATGAGATTTTTCTGTAGGAAGAATTTAAATCAGTTTTCACTTAGCATGGAGCTCTGGCTGCTGTGTACCACATGCCCACACACACAGCTTTGTCAAGCAGTGGATGAATTCCCTAAACACAAATAGTCCACAAATAGACAGAGGATGGTCCCGGTCACTTAATACATTAAAAAAAAAAAAAAAAAAAAAAAAAAAAAATTAGAAGCTGCTGGTATCTCCACACAACACAAGCAGGATAAAACCCAAGATTAGTAGACTGTAAGGCTGTAAGGCTTCAGAGGATGGCGGAACAGCAGAGTTGCTTCTCAGATTATGTGAGAGATGATCCTGCTTTTGTCAGCTACTTTGATGAGAATGAGTCCATGTTCTTCTATAGAGAAGATACATGTCTGGCAGAAGAGGTCCAACTGGAGCGAGTGCCTCTCACACCTGCTGTGTCTATGGGAAGTCTGTTTCAGAATTTATAGAAAATGCCTTGTGAGGGCAGCACTTATTAATACAACCTTTTTATTCACAGGACAGTCCTTCTTCTCTTCCGTGAGGTCCATGCAATGTCTGGATTGGAACATCAACACAAACATCTCTTTCCTTTCTGCATCGCCTCACGTTGTGCTACTAAGGTTTGAATATCAATTATCTATCTGAGCTGGCTTCAATCCTTGACTCTCTTGAGCGGTGCGGAAACATGGCTCATTTCATAAACATCACTTTTAAGATCTGGGGCCTCATTTATAAAGCTGCTGCATGCACGAAACCTGACTTACGCCATTTATAGTTAATTTATAAAAACACAACTTGGCAGTAAACCTTCATGCCAACTCTGACCTTGCTGTAGACTAAATCTGGTGGAACAGGAAACGGCAACACCAACTGCATATAAATAATACCAAATAAATGGTGTGAAATATTGAGACATTTGTGCAAAATCAAATATAAGCTTTCACACAAAATGTTTTACATTAACATTATATTCACTAAAATAAAAAAATGTATATTTGATATTGATCATCTACCATCAATAAATCTGGATTTATAACAGAAATGTTATTAATAAGAACATCAACCAAAATATGCTCTGAAACAAAGTAGTTCTACGTGTTATGAAACCCATTTCACACAATAAGTCGTACAGAAGCTGGCATATAAATGAAGTTCTAAATGAATAATTGCAATTAAAATGGTGTGGTCGCCCTTCAAAATCGCCCATCATTAAGCTATGATCAGGGTGTTTCCCCCACCTGCAGATACACAACTCACCTCAATGCATAAATGCGCCCAGTGGGCTTTTCTGTTCTTGCTGGTGAACATGGTGACTCTGGAGTGAAGACTGGAACCTTCCAAAGGGAGCTGACTAACAGGTCAGGCCTGCTCACGCCTTTTCCCACTATGTGCCACAGGAACATCCATCGGGCTTGTGAGGGGCAGGCAGAGGTGCCTCGTTGCACAGGAGGAAACCTGTTTCACACTTGCAAAAGGTGTGCAAGATAGTGGAGGCATATACGTTCAGTGACAAGTGATGTCCCTGATCGCAAACCCATCCCGTCATGTTGGAACTAAATGCTGCTGTTTTATGCAGCGTCTAGAAGTGATCCAACATAAGAGGTGGAGAATTCTAATTTATTCACATTTTTTTTTCTTTTAGTGTCATTTCTGTCAGGGTGGTCTTTATTTCGCACCAACTCCTGCACCACCTCCTCAAGATGGGCATGGTTGCTGGGGGGCACAAGGTGGAATCACTGGTCTCCCCCTCTCCAACCACAGCTGCAGCACTGTAAATGCAGTTGGGACACACAGGAACTGTAGTATATTCCCAGTAAATACACTGTAGTCAGTGACATCTCGTGTGTCAGTGTTCATTTTACAATCTGAATCAAAAGGAATAAACCACCTGCAGCATCATTCGGGACCTCTGCCACATTTGTTTCCAGCGAATCTGCGGACTCATTCATTTCCCCTGGCAGCTTCTAATCTATAGGAGTGAGCAGCATCACCCCCTTAGTCCCTGGCGCTCATACTCCTGTAGATGGCGATGCACTTTGCCCTTACATTTTAACATCTGACCATTTTTTCCCCTTTCTGGATAAGTTCGGTCACCTGCTGACACGCTGCCTTTCTAGTTAGTGTGTGCAGATGTTTACATTGACCAGCAGAATTTCTACTTCACATTCCAGAGATTTGTTTTTTTTCCCTGCTGAGCTCTCATGGAAATGCGATTAATCAGGGGTGTTTCCCTTGACATTTTATAGCAAACACGTAGGCAATTTTAGTGTGGATGAACACATTTGAAACAGTTGCAGTATGAAATCACCGATCACAACAGAATAGAAGTGTTCTACATTAAACCTTCACTGCATGTTAAAGATAACAATGACTTCAGTTACTTCCAACTGCATATCAAATATACTATTTATATTTAAAAAAAAAAAAAAAAATTAAAAAGAAAAAAAAAAAACCTATGGCCCAGCCAATTTGCCAGAACACAACAAAAAAGGACAGACAACCTCCACTGTTCCCATTAAAAGTGAATAGCACTGATGGACTTTAAATAAAGATCAGGCTTCAGGTGTCACAGCTGTTGCTCATCAACTTTAATGCCTTATTAGTTAGTTGCTCACTGAGATTCAGACTTTTCTCTAACAAGTATGTCATCATGGGCTGCACAGTGGTGTAGTGGTTAGCACAGCGAGGCTTGGACAGAGGCCTTTCTATGTGGAGTTTGCATATTCTGCTTATCTAATCATGTGTTCTCTCCGGGATCCTCCCATCATCCAAAGACATGCATGTTAGGTTGATTGGTTACTCTGAATTGCCCAAAGGAGTGAGTGGGAGTGGTTGTCTCTGTGTGGCCCTGCAATGGACTGGTGAGCTGTCCCTGCCTTTTACTCAAAGACTGCTGGGATAGGCTCTGGTTTCCCCGCGACCCTTCATCGGACTAAGCAGATAGGAAAATAAATGTATGAATGAATGAATTTTGTCATCATACTAATCAGCTTTTTTTCTCTCAGGTTTACTTTTAATGATACTTTATTTCTTTTCCACAGCATGTTTTTATTAAAGTAAAATCATTTTAGTGTTTGAAACTAAAGATTTTGAATGAATGCCATGAAATGAGAAGGGAACCTTTGTTTTATGAGTCTATGATTTCAATGAAGAAAATGCCAACAAATGTTTAAGGCCAGACTTGAGGGTTAAAGAAAAAAAAACAATCTGTCTTCCTGTTTTCCAAATCTGGAAAATGGGTTAATTCACAAGCTAATGTGGCTAGACTTGTCTTTTTTTGCAAAGTTGTATAACATTTGAAAAACTGATGGTACAATCTGGACAAATGGCCAGTTTAAAGACTGACAGACCATCAAAAGCTAGTTAGCAAGCTGAACCCCAACCCCACTAGGTGGGAAGAGACCTCACTGTGACACTTCTTATTGTTTGAGGAGTCACTCTGTAGCTGAATAAAAGCTTAGTTGCGCCCACTCATTTTGAAAGTGTATTTATATCTGTACAAAAAGCAATTTTCTCATGAATGAACCTGTATAATCTATGCAAAGATGATTCAGGGCTTTTTTTTAGGGCAATCTCCAGTGAACCTGTGAAGGAACATTTCAGTGCTCCTGTCATACTTTACACATCCTGACACTGTCCTTTAGCTATTTGTTCAGTACTAGATACCAAACATCCCTTTCTGGCCAGTGTTTCATTCTGGATACTTTTGGATACCATTCATGAAGTTGTTTCAGTACATTAGTTTGTTCTGTTTCTGTCACAATCATTTTTGCTCCCCATACTACATGGATTGAGCTCTTGTTTCCTGCGTGTATAAGGACTAAAATCCCTTTCTTCTGGTTCTGTTCTAAACCATCTAGGGTTTGGTTCTCTTCCTGTCCATGTTTTCACCTGGTCTCCTGTCACAAAGGTAATGTTTGAGTGCTCTAAGTAAGAGAACCCTCTCCTTCTCTCCTCCTTTCTAAAGCTTGTTACATACTCTACAAGACGAAAGAAATTTTTCTGAGCTCTCAAATCTGCAAGAACAATAAAAAAGAGAAAACCTCTTGGTTTGGTCAATTCATACTCCACCAGAAGCTTTGTCTGCAATGGGGTGGGGTTTACTGTGGGGGTGGGGGTCTGTATGTATTTGGACTGAACCCAGTTATTCAACTTTGCGTCAGCAAAAAATGTGGAAGTGACAACTTCCACGTGACTGCTTAATGCTTTCGTGTGTAAAAAGCATTAAGCGAATGTCCGAACCATGACACAGGATTAACATGAAAAGAAAGTTCTGCTTGGGTGATGTAAGCCACAAGCTGTTCCCAATCACTTCAGAGGAAAAAGTTCTTGCAGAGTATTTCACAGGCTTAAAAATGCAGCAACTTTTCATGCTTGCTCTTGCTCTTTGGCATTAACCACGCCCACCTAAATTGACCAATAACACACTATTTTTCAGACCCCTGCTGAGGAAAAAAATCACCAAAGACTGAATGAGACAGATGAATAGAAGAAAATAATTACGGCTGCAAATGGAGAAAAAGTTCAGAAGAGCAGATCTGAAAGAGTTGTGAAAAGGTTCTGATCTGAATGGATTATCATGTTTCCTTCCCTGTCCTGTTGGTACTCATCAGTGAAACTCAGCCCACCTGGGGTTTCCTAATTGCCTCTGCCATGGTCCCTACGATGTATTGTCTGAGCTCATTAGTCTGATTTAGTCCACCTGGTTTTTGCTCATACTTAGTTTCCCCTGACTTGCAGCTCTACCTAAACACTCTACCAGATTATCAGCAGCTCTGTGCCTTCTTGAAGTTGTGAATACAGTTCATTTTCTCAAGTTACCCACCTATCTATTCATGTCCCCGGCTTATTCTCTTTGCTTTGCTCAGGACGGACTCCCTTTCCCTTACAGATATCTGATAAGGCTTTGCATTTTAGACTTGTGAGCCTGACCTGTCATCTGTGCTACGTACCTCACCTGTATCTTAGTGTTATGATCTCTTGACGGCCTTCTTACCTTGTCACTGGAACCTGGATTATTTTAACATATGAGATTGAAATAACATATGAAAGTAAGGTGTAACATAAAATTTACAGTACTACAGAAAAAAGTTCTTTGACGTTTTGAGAGCAAACCACACGCTGTCCCCAATCACATTCGCGAGGACAAGAATAAAGTTCTCTTCTTGCAGAGTAAATAAAGGCTTTTACATGCTTTCCCTCCTCTTAACTATTATATCTTCCTGACCATCATTTAGTTATGACCTGGGACCAATAACTTTCTGACCAACCGAATGCTGGGACATGTTCAATTCTTCACAGTTAAAACCTGTTTTGTTTTGTTTTGTTTTTTTTGTTTTTTTTGTGAAACATAGATCAGGATGTCTAATGCTACTGTATAGGGAAAAAAATCTGCCAATGATGAGGAAGCTGGTTCCGAAGTGATAAAGTAGGGTTTTTTTTTAGCAGATTTAAAATTAACAGAGTGTTACTGATAGCAATCCACAGAGGATCATCCCCAGAGGTCCGAAGGGTCAGAGATCTGCAGATGCTCTGAGTTCCAGACCAACCATCCTTTTTCCCCTCACATAAGGGCATCAATTACCTGCCCTAAAACTATGTTAATCTAAACAAGAATGGTCTGTTGTCATTCTAGAGCAGGGGTGCCCAAGTCCGGTCCTCAAGATCTACCATCCTGCTGTTTTTAGGTGCAACCCTTCTCCAACATACCTGAATCAAATAAGTGGCTCGTTAGCAGGCCTCTGCCGAGCTGAATGACATGCAGAAGAGGAATTCAGCCGTTTGACTCAGCTGTGCTGGACAGGGGTTGCATCTAAAGGTTGCAGGTTGGTAGATCTCGAGGACTGGACTTGGGCACCCCTGTTCTAGAGTAAAGGTCAGACAGCCACTAAATTGCTATGGCCTCATTGTGTCCGACTCCTCAGCCAGAAACCCTTCGAGTGTTTTGGTAAATCAGATCACAGAGTGCAGACACCTCAAGGCCCGAGCAATTGGTATGTTTGTAAAGACACTGACCATACACTGTGTAACTATAGACTCAAGTTCATGGGTTCAGCATGACCACTTCCGACCTGTAACAAGCATCAGAAATAAGGATAAGCATAAGGATTATGAAATAAGGAATATGGATAATGGAATATATGAACATCTAAAGCTTGAACATTAAATTTCTATAACACTGTTAGAATACAACATTTAAACTAAAAAAAAAAAAATAAAAAAAAAAAAAGGTAATTAGTCCAATGCCGTTTAAGCTGTCCCACATGTGATACTGCATCTTAATTTAAAAAATAATCTAAGTCCAATTTTTTTTTTTTTTTTTTTTTTCACAAATGTTGTGAATTTGACTTGTGATTTAGTCTTTGAATTCCAGCCAGTACATGCAGAAATATATCTAAAATATAAGTATACAACTGAAGGAAAATCTTGCTGGAAATACTTGCAACATTTTCAGTAATCTTGTCTCATTAATTAGTTCAGACTTTCTGTCCGCTGTTTGTGAATGACCCAGGCAAAATAGGAAGATGAAGAAGTAACAAACTGTTCACATATCCATCCCTTTTACACGTTGTGGTTCTTTAATGTAGAACTTGGGTGCAGAAAAAACCTTTCAGGTGAAACACCTTTAAACATGAAAGGCCTTCAACTTCCTCCTTTTTCAGCACTTAATGTAAGACATGAAGAATCTGCACATTTTTCTCTCACACACTGAGTCGTCTTTACCAGAGTAAAATACAGTCTTTACATGTAACCCTTTTGGGCTTAGTGCATGTATCCTGATAGTTTTGCTAATTCTAATAAGGATACTCTACTGCTTGTGAAATTGACCAAAGAATTCAATAGGAAAGAATAATCCAATAATTTAAACAAAATTTAATTAATTAAGCATTTTTCATGCAGAAAGCAGCAAAACAAAGCTTGATTCCAAATCTGCTGCTGCAAAACCAAAACAAAATACAAATAAACAACAAAAAAAACCTTCTGCAATTCAGGTAATCTACCCTATCTTATTTCTCCCTATAAGCTGCAGGGGGATGGCTTTGATTAATAAAGGCCTTCTTCAAGCCCAAGGAGTAATCGTATTGTGGTTGAAAAATATTGATTGCCCCACTTCAGCTATGTGGTTATGCTAAATCACACGGTGACTTAATGGACCAAGGAATTTTTAAGAAGTTTAAATATATGGGATGCATTTATGCTAGTCCTGGAGTGTTGTTCCGCTGAACTAAACAAATAAAATGAAAACCTAAACAACTATAAAAACAGTAATATATTCTGCTTCTGCCATAAAATTGAAAATAAGCTAATATCTGATATATGTATGTGCTTTTGGAAATAAAATATGGGTTTATGAGGTTTGCAAATAATTACGTTTGGCTTTATTAAGATTTATGAAACAGATGTTTTTGGAACGGGGATGTACCTGACTTGTGTCAGCATTGGTTGGAGATGAATATATTTTAAAATCAGAGAATACAAGCCAGGACAGGAGTTGACTCTCTTTTTGCTTTAGGATTATATCTGTTGATTAAATTGGCCTCTGATGAAAACAGAAATGGGTCAGTATGACTTTTAAGATCTGGGATTGAAACCTAAACGGCGACTTTCTAAGTTCCAGCAAATTGCCGTGGCTAAAAATACTTCTGAGACAAAGTAATTCTCTAATGATTCCAAGTCATTGAAATTCACTAATACATTTTTAAAGAGTTTCTGAAGGAATCAGTTACATATCATTTTTCATACTTTTCTAACAGATTGCTGCACTATAAAAGGCACAGCTCTCATACTGGTGGCAGATAGCAGGGTAGGGGCACTTCTTTTTTTGTTGAGATGTAGTATCATCCATCAAAATGATTTGTTCAGAAACAAGCCAGCTTAGCTCGGCACAAAATGAGGAGGCATCGGACAAAGAGATGGCCATAAATATACACATAGCTGCTGGCTTTTCATATCATGTTGTATGCAAACCATGCAGGCTGCAAGGAAAGGAACTACATGACAGAGGGAGAGGAATACCAAGTGAGTAAGAAGTAAGAGATTACTCACTTTCTGTCTTTTTACAGCCTCTGCCATCTCCCATGACATGACCCTTTTAATGGATTTTCTCATTTTTTGAGAAGTAATATGATATGCAAACAGCTGAGGGTGAATACTACGGCATAGAGTAGGGGGCAGCTGCGGAGACAGCTCAGGTGTAAACATAACACAGTTCCAGTTACAACGTTAAAAAAAAAAAAGTGAATCCTTCCTGTGGCTGGTCTCATTCATGGCACAGAACCACTGATCAGACAGCATTCTAGGTACAGCAGAGGTTTGAGCGCTGCATGTCATTGAGATCTATAATTTAGATAAGTCTCACAGTCCTATAATTCAGAAAGACGTGTTGTGTAAGATGTAAACATAAACAGAATGCAGTAATCTAATAAACCAACATTTTATTCCAAGTAGAATATAGAAAACATAACAACGAAGAATAGAATATTTTACAGTATGTCTTCTTATTCATTCATTCACTTATTCACTTACTCATTCACTTATTCATTTACTTGTTCATTTATTTATTCATTTTCTTCCCCACTTAGACCAATTAAGAGTCGCGCTGAAGATGAAGCCTATCCTAGCAGTCATTGGGGGAGAGGCAGGGTACACCCTGGACATGTCACCAGGGTGTACCCTGCAGGGTCACATAGAGGGACAAACCTCAATAGCTTCTAAATATGTGTGAATTTCAGATACCAGTTTCTGGATCTGTGGAGATGATATGTTGTCCCATTCTTGTCTGATGAAAAATTCCAGCTGATTAAAAGTCAGAAAACATTTAATGTATTTTTTTGTTGGTTATATGTATGGACTCCAGCATAATTCCACACTATCCTATGAAGTCATGCTGTTGTAATTTAGTATGCTGTTCATCATTGTCTTGCTGAAATATGCAAAGCATTTTCCTTAAAAACTATCATCTGGAAAGAAACACATCATACATGTTTTATTAATGATGGAGCCTTTTAGGATGTGCAAACTCCCAATTCTGTAGGCACCAGCGCACCCCCATGTCATCAGAAATGTAACACTTTTGAACTGAGCTGTGAAAACAAGTTGAATGGACCTTCTCTTTTTTTTAATCTAGAGAATGCAGTGTCCATGCTTTGCACAATGAACAATGTTTTATTTATCTGATCAAAGAAGAATTTTCCACTTATACTTGGTCTATTTTAAATGACTGCAAAGATGGCAGCGTTTTTGGGTCACATCTGAATGATAGTCTTAACATTCATTTGTGCATAGCGCAGCAAGTTGGTGTTGCTAACAGATAATTGTCACCAGAAGCGTTCCTGAGTCCCATGCAGTAATTTCTATAGTCCAGAGTAAGACCAAGGTGCACAGAATTGTAACAAAAAGCTTAAAGCTAGTCGAGAAATCAGACTCACAACTCGAGGTTGTGGTCAGGCAAGCTTTGAAAATCTTGGCTGACCCTTTTCCCGTTCTATTCTAGGAGTACAATCTGTTGCCCTCAGGGAGGTGCTATAGAGCTAGCAAATGCAAGCTCTCTTTTGTTCCAATCTCCATTCCTCTGCTTAACAAACTCCTCAGCACAGCTCAGTCTTCCTCCACTTCCTACCCAGGTTAGTGGGGGTGGGCCCTTGGTTAGTGGGGGGGGGGGGGGGGGGGGGGGGGGGGGGGTGCTCAGATGTGGACCCACTACCCTAGCAGCCTCCATCGGGTCTAATCCTCATGCCAACCCCTCCAACCCTGACTTGTCGCAAAGCTTCCTGCTGAGTTTGCAGTCAATCACATTAATCACCTCAGACTAGGTCATTAAAATACATTGGGAATGAAGTGAAAAAATTAACGTAAACATCAAGATGGCGGACACCCCATTGCCATGGCAACAGGTGTTTAATGGACTTTTTTTGCTTTTCTTGGGGTATTACTCGTGTGCCAAATTTCGTTGTCCTACAACAAAGTAGACGTCTGTGCACCACATGCTAATTTTTCCCAGCCAGTGCTCACTATTGTGTTTTGCTTGTATTTACCCACAATGCCATTTGCATTGTAGTCCACTTCCTCTTTGTGGGTCACTTGAAACTATCCAGTAGCTACGTCAGTAGGCAGACAGGAGTTTGCTTCTTTGGTACACTTCAGAGTTTATTTGCGCATCAACACTTCCATTCATGTTCCAGACTTTACACACTGTGATGCATCTAACAAATTCTGATTCTCCAAATTGTTTTAATATATGACTGAATCGAGATGATGGAATACAAAGCTTTTGCAATTTTACATCAAGAAGCATAATTTAGAATTTTCTCCTAGTCTGTAGACAGTTTTTGTTTTGTTTTTACCCAGCCACCCTAGGCTGTGTTTTTAGGACTGGATCACACTGGATAAAAATTCTTGTAACTTATGAAAAACCTGCACATGTAATGTTTAAAATCATGTTAAGTCGGTTAATTAGCTATTATTTGCGTGCACTTTTGTGAAGTCAGAGAGTGGTTTACAGTCAACCACCAGCTATGCATCTTCATGAAATCATTAAATTAGCATGTAGCTAGCTTAATTCCTTCTTCCTTAATTCCTTCTTATTTTGCTTGCACTAATTTCCCAGTTTGGTCCTTGTTGGAGCTCCATTACAAGACTTTAATGGGCAAAGGGAGGTTAGGGGAAATACACTCTGATTCATTCATTTTGATGAAAGTGTAATTGAGTCCATTTGAGGCTTTCAGGGAGCTCAGATACAACCACCATCCCCTCAGACTTCTCTGTAATATTACATTAGCCTGAGAGTGCTGGGAGAACTGCCACTGCTGCCCGTGCCTCAGACAGGCAGGCTGAATTAGTATTTGCATAATAATGATTCTTAGCTTTTCTTAATTCTCACTGAGGACTAAATTCGTGGGGGTTTTCCACATTAGCAAATCAGAACTGCTGTGCAAATTGTCACAAAATTCAGTAGAGCATCTTCAGCCAACCACAGCTGAATATCTTGTGGCAGTGTTGCCTCAGAAGAAAATTAACTGGAAGACAGTCACTAAATATTTAGATAATGGCGATTGATTTGTTTAGTTTGATGGTTTGTTTTAGTTTGAATTCTGATTTAATTTTGTTCTTCACTTGTATATTTGTACAAGCTGTTAATGTTCTCCGTGGAAAATTATGACCCTTGTAAGTGTAGTCAAATTCACAGCACAGTTGTCTTAAAGTGACTTGAGTATGGCTTGAATGATGATTTTTTTTTTTCAGATAATTGGTTATAAAATTATGATTTTATTACAGAGAATCAATTTAGAAATGTTTTATGGGACTAGAAGTTAAGACACTGTCTAAATAGGCTGATTTTCAGTCTCAGTTTCTCGTGCATTTATCTGTCTGACAAAGGAAACAGAAGAAAAAAATAATAAGAGCAGCTTTACTGGGTATTTAGCAGTATTACCGTACATTAAAATTTCTTTTAGAAAAGGTAGAAGAAGTTTCTGAAGGTCCATTTAAATCCAGCTTAATCCAGGTTTTAACAACACTCTAAGCACCAAAATCAGAAATTGCGACAAGAACCATGTCTCCAGAAAGACAGCTCTTCCTTCACCCACACTCTTATCCCGTCTCCCCTGGCTAGGGTGGGTGGCTGTTCAAGCTGTCCATAATAAGCTTGGTTCCCCTTGCAGACCATATTGCTGGGAGCTTGAGGGTCCAACACAGTATCTTAGCTGTTCCTAAGACGGCACATAGATGGCTGACGTTTCCCCAGATATGTGTTGGAGACATTTCATGGACTTATACTGTCCTCATATTACAGGTTTTTTAAAATGTTTTTCTGCTTTTATTTGTGTCCTGATTACAAAGTAATTTCAATCAAGTGGTTATTTTTTAATATCAGTGAAAGCTTCTTTAATCTTGAGCCGACAGACTTGTCAACTATTTACTTTTCACTTATGACTGTGTGTTTCTGTATTTAAATAGACACACTGTGATGTGAATACAGAATGTACAACTGCTCTCAAAATGTTTCATAGATTGTTTTATTATGACAGCTGAATTTTTGTTGGTTTAGAGTTGATGGAACTCTACTGGGTGCTTTTCTAGGAGCAGGTTTATCTGTGCTCACATTATACTTGACAATATTTGAAAATGTATTTTTGAACTTTTGAATATATTAAATGCAGCTGGGTGAAGCTGGATTACATAAAATGTCATCCTTTTCTCTTCTTTTATGCAGGATTTGTTTCTCATGGGTTCACTCCCCAGGCTGAACCTGCAACATGTGCTGCCTGCTCTGTAACAGTATTTTGACTCGGTGTCCTGTCCTAAATGTTTGGAAAATGAATAAGACATGTGGTAACACCAGCATTTTAATACATATTGTTAAATCACAATGTCTTTATAATTGTTGTTTCTTGTTACTATGGGCACTTGATACTATGCCACATAGAGTTACAAGCTGAGATGACTTAGTAGTCAAGTCTGATTTCTTATATTAATTTTATTGCTAGTCCTAGCAGTAGAATATTTCATTTACACAACACAACCTATAAGCTGCCCCAATTGCTTCCATGATTAATCAAAAGAAAGTAAATCATTATTAGAAACCATCTTTGATTATTCTGGTGTCAAAACAGATCTTGTTTGTCAGTATCCATGGAAACAAAACACATAAAAGAGAGATTTTAGTCCTAATGGTCAAAAGAGATTGAAGAAGTTGTTTTGATGTGGCTTTTATTTGGTGAAAGCAAAGAGAAGTATGCAGGTCTATGAACACCCTTCAGGAAACCTTGTTAAAGTGAATCATTCTATCCATTTACTTTGTATTCTGGGATGCTTATGAGAAAGACTTGATTAAAAAGGACTGAATGAAAGCACAGGAATATGACACATACCTCTGAAGAAAGCGACACAGGCTGTTAACATTCATAGTATTCAAGAGATATTTGTGTTCGTCACCATGGGGACCTGCGTATGAAGTCTGATTTCTACAAGAGGCAATTGGGGAAACACCAAAAATACCTTTTACCATTATGGTTCAGTCCCCATGTGAGAAATTTGGATGCTTGCCTTGGTTTATTTCAATTGACTTCTTTTTTATTTGTTTACTTTTCTCTAAACGCTTAAAATAGCTTTGTTGGGTAAAATAAAACAATATTATGTAATAAAACCTGAATGTGTTTACATACATGTGTTATACTTTTCACAGAAAAAGATCTGGTTGTTATATGGATCAGAAAAAGAGCGGTAACAGCTCAATTAAATTCTCTTTCTCATTTATAACTCTACTATTCACACACAAATCAGTCATTTATACCCACAGTCTGCAGCAACATTACCAATGTAAGATATGTTATTATTAAGAGGCAAGTTTATTAAATCATCTAGAATGAAGGAATGCACCTCATTAAAGCAAAAACAAGGAAACCAAATAAAGGCAATGGGCACGTTCAATGACACTAACAAGCGTCTGATGGCCTGGCACTCACTGGAGTTATTTAAGGAGCTTAGAGAAGGAAAATACAGACATATCCTCTGCAGACATCTTTCATCACCTGTCCAGGGTGTACCCTGCCTCTCACCCAATGATTATTGGGATAGGCTCCAGATTCCTGTGACCCTGTATGGGACTAAATGGTTAAATGGATGGATGGATGGATGGATGGACGGACATCTTTCACCCAGAATGAATGTGTAAATTCCATGCCTCCATGTATAGATCAGGCTTCAGGTTTTTAGTCAGGACCAATGATTTACCATATTGCTCACTAATCTCTGCATCTCTTTCTGGCAACTTTATAGTTTAGTAAAACTAAGAAAAGAAACTATTAGGAATCCAACATAGGATTTACAGGCTCTATAGCTGCTTCCTCCGATGGTCACTGGTAATCTGCTGGGTTGGACACACACCTCTGTGGTTAAATCTACCAACAAATCCTGAGTTTGGTGCATCATGTCCGTCTATGTGCTCTCCAGCAGCTCAAAATGAAAGAATTAAGAACCCTAGAAAGAACCAGGACAATATGCACTAGAATGTAACTTAAGTTCTCGGTCTAAATAGTGGGAAATAATAGAAGAGGAATGGTAGCACATGATATATACAAACATATTATTGTGTGTAGATTATAAATAAAACTGTTGTGTGAAGAGGCGATGCAGGAAAAGTAGGGGTTCAATACAGAATCATAAAGGTTTTGGGGTTGTAAATGAATGTTTGATAGTCATTTCAGAGTTTTGTATATCTAAATCAAGCTTTGTCACTCTGTGAGAAATGCCTGCCTGAGAAATGTAAGTTTGTAAATGAGTAGGAAAGAATCTGCATGGGAATAAAACAGATTTCTACTTGTACAGAAATAGAAGTATTAAACTGTATGTAAACATCTGTTCATGGCTGCCAAGCAAGGAAACTGTGCAAGACTGTGAAATTGCAGATACAGATTTTACAGGTTACAAACTGATGCCTTCCTTTCCTCTGCTACAGATTCTGAAAAGAATGTAGATTTTAATTATGGATGAAAAAAATTGCCACATTTCTGTGACTCATTTGGAATATAATTTATGATACAGTGAGAAATAAAGTAAACATTTATTCCATTAGGCCCACAAAGTCTAAACTTCCTCCCTGTTTTGGCCAGTAGATATTATTTCAAACATAAAACTTGAAGAAAAAAAAAGTTTTTCCCATTAACTCTAATCCTCTAAACTACATTCCTAACTCATGTAAGGTATTTATAATTTAAAATTCTGGATTATAGCTGCTTTAATAAAAGCGCAACATGCCAGCAACATGATATCAACACACTGGTTGTTTTTAACACACACCAAAATAAAAATGAAAAGAATGAAAAATACATTATTTATGCCAGAGGTAAATTCCAACGTTCCCAGAAAAGAAAGAGAGAAAGTGACAGAACAGTTGATGAGATAGAAAAAGGTGAAACTCAGCTTAGACTGACTTTTTCTGACATGAGAGCTCAAAGAAGAGACAGGATGCAAGATGGATGCTGAATTAGGCTTTGTCTGCTGGTGACAAAGAGTGAATATTTGGTAAAGTCAATGAAGTGCTGTTTTAAACAGCTGCAGTATTTGTTATTAGTATTTGTTGCCTTTCCTTTCTATTTTGTGAGTCACATTTCATGTTATTTGGTTTGGCCTTGTGGATTTTATAGTTCTGCACTAATGGCATAAATTAGCAAGATGGACAAAGCAGCGCCTTTCAGTTTTCATACAGGAAAGACCATTAAAATGGTCATTAGAATTCCCCCTGATAGGAACCTTTTATCTATTCTTTTTTTTTTTTTTTAAAAAAACCTTTTTCTACATCTGTCTTTTAGTAAAATATTTTCCTGTATAGTTGTAAACCTATTTCATTTGCTTTAACCCAGATTTCTCTCACTTGTTTCAGTGTCTTCTTTGGAAATGGCAGCAAGCTGCACGTCATGGTACACAAGCTTTGCCCTCATTAGCAGCCTGCTCATGCTCGCTGCTGACTCTTTCGCCAGGAGAAAAAAAGCCGAGGAGGACGGCCTGAATGAGAGTGTGCCTGAATATTCTGTCCACCACCTTCGTCCTTGTCCTGAAACCGGAGCTGGGCCAAAAATGTCAGCGACACAAGGTGCCAGACAAGGCTTCGCCTTAGCCACATATCCTGGATAGCATCATACTGCTCATTAGGAGGTATAACAACATTTCACCCTTCTCCCCAAATCAAATAAGGGATGTGTGCTGATGGTCTGAGTGACCTTAAAGCCCCTAATGAATCTGACAGGGCATTTTCTGCATCCAAGCCCCTCTCTGTGTCACAGACTATTTGTCTGCTTCTAGTGGACATCCTCCAAGTTCTTGGAATAAACAGACTGGTCTTGCTGGTAGCTTACCTTATTGCTACTTTAAAACTAGGCATCTGTTGTGATGTGCATCTTTGATCTTGATGAGCACTAAACAAGCTACCCATGTCTCCTGTTTTGCAAATAGGAAAAACAAGTAATTTTTCATCTATTACCATATAAGTTCTGCTTTCATGGTCCTGCTTACTTTCCAGGATGAATATAATTTCAAACAGAAAAAAGGCATGTCCATTTACTGCCTGCCCACTCTGTTTAATGGAAGGACTTGCATTTTTCCTGCCTGGGTGTTTTAGCTTGGCGAGACAGGTCTGATGAATACAGTCGAGAAGAAAGGGGAAAGAGAGTACATTGTGAGGTGACGATGTGAGTGCTGCACTCTTCATCAGATGTGCACATTCTGAAATGTCAAACTCACAGGTGTTGATGTATTCAAATGCCTTTGAAGCCTAATGCACTGCCCACTGCCATTAAGTTGCTGTTCCTTGTGTGCTAGATAGACATCTTAGACATGGTCTTGGAAAGTTAATGCATTTACCATTTAACAGCTGATTTAGTTAAGACATGCATGTCACTGAACAGGTCTCTATTAAACAAATGCCAGATTAAGCTCTTTCTATTAACAGCACTTAAATGATGACTTAAAATTTAAGCAACTCAGTCTTGAGAAAAAAAAAACCTTTAAATGCGTGATTGTTTCAGATGTTCTGGTAATGAAATCCAAGGTTGGTGATCATTAGCAGGCAACCAATGTGGGGGCTCTTGTTGATGTGTAGGAGCATCCTGGATCTCCTGGATAGTCCAATCATCCATCCATCCATCCATCCATCCACGCTAACGTGATACAAACATACATAAATCAATAAATAAATAAATAACTAGGGTTGTTCCAATCAAAGATCTTTTTTACTGAACAGTATCATAATGGTATAATTAAACTCATGACTGCTGTTTTATGTGAGCTTCGTCAGTCCAATTGAATGTACAATACTGAACATGCTGCCTGTTAGCACCTTGATACAGACACACATTACTTAAGCTTTTAGTTATTTATTTATTTCCATTTGCTTTCCCCCTTAATCATAATAACACATATCCTTTATAGATGATGCTACGTATTGGTTGAACATTAGCATAAGCTGACAAAAATTGAAATCAAATAGGAGAAAATGCTATGAGCCAATAAATATCAAATTTACACACGTATAAAGCGTAAAAAAAAAACACTGCACATGACAGTTTTTATGATCTAACTTTTAGTTTTATTCACAGATTTTGTCTGCTTGGAATTACATGTTCCACAGCGGAGCGAAGCTGAAACACCAACAGCGACATGACACAAACCAAGAGCAACCCACAGTTCACACTGTTTCATATATTTCTGATAATGACACCCTAGTTGCAGCAAAACAAAGTATTAAGGTGTGTTTGCAAACAATTACTGTTGGTTTGGTTGCTATTTAAAGAATTCTCTAATAAGTTTTTACATTATATTAATTTTATATGGTTCTTTTAAACATTATTTTAATGACTCATAATGTGAATTAATGGTATTTCAGACAAAAAGTCTTATTTGCAACATCACTAGTCAAAAGGTTTTCATTTCTTCTAACTCTGAACCATTTGCCAGTCAGGGATCTGTAAACATTATTTTGGATGATTATTGAACTCATATCCTCGGGTGTTAATCAGCGAAATAACAGCGTCATTCAGCCGTCCTCCTCTTCCAAGCATCTATACCAGGGATGCCCAAAAATGGGTTTAAAAAGCACTTTTTAAGGGACTCCTGTCCTGCATGTTTTCAATGTGTTCCTGTTCCAACACACCTGGCTTCCATTAAATGGATCCAACAGCCAATGAAGTTTTTCACAATGACTGATTACTTTGAGTCAGGTGTGTTGGAACAGGGATGCATGGAAAATCTGCAGGATTGTGTCCCTCGAGGACCGGAGCTGGACACCCTTGATCTATACTTTAACTGGAGAACGAAATCCACATGTCCACACTGAGAGGACACAGCTAAATGTTTCCTATGAACACAGAATTAGCAAGGACATGATGAAGAGGACATTCTCATTCACAGACAAGTGCATACTAATAATAATGAATAAAAAAATAACCATCTTTCTGTGGTGGTAGCTGACAAAACAATAGGAAATGGCATAAATAAAACATGCAACTGTTTTCTTTCTTAAACTTTATTTTCTCTTATTTTCATTTTAACTTTGTTTTTTTTTGCCACCGTCCTGCTGTGTGAGATAAAATGAGATGATTCATTTAAGAAAACATAAAGTATTATAATACACATAATTCCAATGAATACTAATAATTGACTGGGTTTATGAAACATTTTTAAAGGTTTTATCATTACTATCTGGAGGGCTGCTTTTATGAAACCACAAACACCCAGAGGTTGCATTTTAATCCGGCATCTTTCTGCCATAATGCTGAAGCAAAATGTTACCTGTTCCAGACTAAATAAAGGTGGAAAAAAAAAACTGACATTTCCCACCCCCCATCTTGACGTTTCAGTAGCTGGCATGTGGTGTTGCTGAGAAATGTCACAGCACGCAGCGACAGTGTGGGGGCTCTTTGACACGAAATGCAAGATCACACTGCAGTTGTGTGTGACAGCATTTTCATAGTATCTCAAGTTGGAACAGTGTAGGAACATGACAACCCATGCATTGGCCACTCTCATTGCTCTGCTGCCAAAACATTAAAGCAGTTGTCTGAAATCGTATTCCTTCTGTGAAGGGATATAAATTTTCAAACAGCTAGAGAGGTGATGTCAACGTCTGTGTGACATGGAATCCCTGAACAACGCTGAGCGGATCCAGGCCGGCAGGAGGAAATGGGTTTGTGTTCTAACCATTTTTCACACGGGGGAAAAACCAGACTGAGCTGTGGTGACAAACTGTCAAGGCGGCTGTATGTTTAAGTTTAACAGAGGCGCAAGACTTAGCTGTCAATATAATGTACACAACACCAATGACACTGATTTATATCCGGCCTGATGTGCCTGCATAGTTTTTGCCTCCATAGTTTATTGGGAACTGTGTGAACGCATTCAGAGCTTTCCCTTAACGAAGGCTGTAAATCAGAGTACTGACTGTTCATTTTATTGCTGGCTGTGCACATTTTATCATCCACATGATCCAGTAAAAAAAAAAAAGAATGAAAAAAAGCAACCAAAAGAAAGAAAAACAACCACTGTATACCAAATCCAGTTGGATTTCACAACTGGTTTAATCTGCAACACTGGTTGTTGAATATCTTTAGGAAGACTGCACTTTAAAGCTGTTGTAATTTTCTATTTTATGCTCTCTTCAGATGGCCAACACTTTTTTTTTTTCTCAGCAACCATACAAGATAAAGTTGCTCTGTTGTTATCATGATTATTTCATAACAAATCACCAGCCAGTAGATGTGGACATGTTCCACAAAGGCGGGATTTTAAAACTTAGTAGTCCCTCATTTTTAGTCATATTGGTGAATTACAATGCTTTAATTCATGTGTGGTAATGCCGTGTGGCCATTGTAAAACAGTATTGATGTTGACATTTGAAAAATTTCAACCACGTAGAAAATAAAACAACAGAACTTTTGCCATGTTCCCAATGATGCCTCCTGTGGACGGTTATCGGCATCCATCTTGCATCCTACCTGACCTGTTAACTATCTCCAGCCAGCAAAAGATGATCTTACAAGGACTTTTGCTTTGTCTTTTTCTCTTTTTTAATCCTCTTGCATTGCTTTGCCGTCTCTGCTGGAACACACAGCATCCCAGATGAGAAAGGTGTATTGAGCGATTTCTCAGCCTCAGGATGCTGCTGGGCAGCTGCAGCTCCAGAAATGCACATGATGTCACCATGTCGTCAAACAAGTCGTAACAGAAAGTTACGTAAGGAATCCTTAATGCATTGACCATCTTTATTTACATGCTAATTAGCTTATCATTCTCCTAGACCCCTCCCCAGTTTCTTACTGGTACAAAACCACATACCACATATTCACATAAACAGAAATACTCTTTTTGGTTTCTAGTGTCAGAAAGAGTTTTGATGTAAAATAGAAAACATTTTCATTAACAGGTCTAACATGGTAAACAAACAACATATATAAATTCATTCATTCATTCATTCATTCATTCATTCATTCATTCTCTGTACCACTTTTGTACAATTAAGGGTCACGAGGGAGCTGGAGCCTATCCCAGTAGTCGAAGTAGTAGTGGGATGCAGGGTAAATCCTGCATAGGTTGCCAGTCCATTACAGTAAATACTGTATAAAGAACCATCACTAATTTGAATTATTGTTTTATTTTATTTGTTTACTTTGAATAAGTGTTTGTATTACAGATTTTGCATAGTACTGCAAGACATGACTGGAGAGGATAGAAAGAGAAATTTTAAAAAAAATGAAAGCAAAGTAGACCCAGAACAGGAAGAAGACAGAAAAACATGATTATGTTGAAAACAAACACAGATTCTGGACCATCTGTACCACCTGTACCAAAACCCAGCATCGGGCATCTCATGGTTCCCCCACAGGAGGACAAAGTCAATGATTATAAGAAGCACCAGAGATGCTAAAAAGAAACCATATTCATTCATTCATTCATTCATTTTCCAAACCGCTTATTCCAATTCAGGGTTGCGGGGAAGCTGGAGCCTATCCCAGCTGGCTTTGGGCGACAGGCAGGGTACATCCTGGACAGCTCGCCAGTCCATCGCAGAGAAACCATTTATTATACTAAAATAAGAAAAATACAGCGGTTTAGAAAATGAATGAATGAAGAAAAATACAGAGATAACTGCTGTTAGTGAATAAACCTATTGAATGTGTCAGCATGCAGAATATACGGAGTGAAGAGTGGTGACACTAATGCTACATAAAGCTCGGAGCAGTCCGGGAAGACCCCAAGATGCGGGCATAGCCAACTATGCATCTACAACAGGCATCCCCAACAGGCCCCAGCGGCCCCAGACCACCCACCTTTTTCTTCTGATCTGGGCAACTGATCACCATTAACAAGAAACAGCTGATGATCCCATTTTTTATGCAACTTTGTATATGTGAGTTTAACACATACACATAACAAAAAAAAAAAAAAAAAAAAAAAAAAAAATTTATCAGACAGGGACGTGCACGACAATCCATCAGCCTTAAAGAGAATCATGCTTGTAGTACCTGGACAGGTTGTTAAAACATTCAGGCTAAAATAAAAACTAAATCAATCTTTTTTATGCAAAACTTTCTAATTGCTTTAGTAAATCTAGTCATATCAGGTTTTCAAAATCAGGGTTATACTCTGTAATTTCTAAGTGTTTCGAACCAAAACAAGAAGAAGAGAAAAGACTAAATCAATAAAATTACAACATCAAATATTTTAGGCCATATGGAACAGAATGAATCGCAGTATTCTCAAGTGGCATTGGGGCAGAATAAGTGCACAGTGGTCCCCTGGTCAGGACTGGAAATTACACACTAATGGTAGCTGACGGCCTCCCCGGGTCTTTGATGGAGAGAGATTGGACTGACAACAATGATAACTCTGACTGTTCCATCTTCCCCGCTCTTCCATTCGTCATTGTGGGCCACCTTGAAGCAAAGGTTACACATCTATCTGTCTCAAGAAGAGCTGCGACTTTCATTCCAGACAATGAATAAAGGTTTTTGTCGCCAGGGTGAGAGACTAACCTCCACATCCACCTACCGTACCAGCTGATGGATTTTAAAATACATCTGCTGTTCCTACCTTCTCTCTAACTGCAGCAGGATTTATTTTTGTTTTGTTTTGTTTTATATAGAAGTCTCTGAATGATGTATTGATTGGATTTATATACAGAATTGTGATTTCTAAAATGCAACATTTGGGTTTAAATAAGATACAACATGGAAGAACAAGTCATTTGGATTACTAAACTAGTTTGATCTTGAGGGATGTATTGCCTCATTATCACGTAAAGCTTTTGCCACAGGAACATCAAAATATGCAGAAAAGTTTCCAATTTTGGTGCGAAAACTCACTTCTGCATTTTTTAAAAAAGTATTTGTTGTCAATGATTAGCCAGAGATTACTGTCACATATGATCTGAAGGGAGTTTACCGCTTGGTTACCTTGCTCAGAGACTGGGGACTAATCTTTGGAGCCAGTCCATGTACTACGCACATAAATTTGAGTCTATGGTTTATATACACACACACACACACACACACATATATATATACATATATATATATATATATATAGTCCTTGGCGCCAGTATGGGCCATGTTGGTTGGGACCTCAGTACTGATGAGGAGAGTAAATTATTAGCTCCACCTCTGAAGTGGAACCAGAAAGGGTAGACTTTAGCTTGGACTGGAAGACTAAAAAGTCTTGAGCAGAAGGCCGACAGATTAGAAATTGGCAGACTGAGGCTGACAGACAGGATGGAGACGGACTGGGTGCTGGCAGGCTGAGATCTCGGCTGTGGCTGAGAAGCAGGAACCAGAAAACTAAGCTGCTGGAAGCCAGACCTTTGGAGTGGAGGTGATTTTAAAACAAGCCTTATCCTCAGAAAAGTGACTAGTTCTTGACCACATTGTTTCTGGCTCTCTGTGTGAAGGGGCAGGAAGATTGCTTCTCTTGGCCTGGCTTCCTCCTGGGAGCTCTCTGGGGCAGCTTCAGGTCAGTTTCCAGTTGATGCTGGGATTTTTTTCTTTTCAGCCTCCCGACATAGATACTTCTAAAAAGGGCTTATTAAATTACCTGCTAGGGCATTTCTTGTTCAGATACTATCATTATGTATTGTAGGTAGAGACAAGGAGGAAGAATCTAACAGCAACACCAAACACATTAAATCAGTTATAAAATCACTGCATTGGCTCTCTGTGCATTTCAGGATTGATTTTGAAGTTCCTTTAGTCATTTTGGAAATGTCTTACTGGTCTCAGGCTTTCTTATTTATCTGACCTACTATGAAGTTATGAGCCCTCGAGGACTTTGAAGTCCTCTGATACTGGTCTTTAAGTTGTTCCTGAAATCAGGGCTGAAACCTGCAGCGAGTCCTCAATCCATCATTACAGGTCTAGTCTGTAGAACAGCCTTCCAGAGAACCTCGGGGCAACAGAGACCGCTGATGGGTTGTTGTTTTTTTTAAAAGAGGTGGAAACCTACCTGTTTAGCATAGTTTTTAACTGAATTTTTATTTAATTCATTTGTTTGTTTATTTGTTTCCTTTCTTTTTATCCATTTTTGTTTTAGCATTTTATTGTTTTTAGTTTTATTTTAGTAATTATTTTCATAACCTCTGGCATGTTTTTTTTTTTTTTTTTCATTTTTGTTGCTGTTATTTCTTCTTATGGTTTTAAGATTTATTTATTATTTGTTTCAAGGTTTTAAACAGTTTTATCTCCAGTGTTTTCTTTGTGGGGATCCTGTAAACTGGAGGCTCTGCATGCTTGGTGTGAAGGGTTGTTGCCACAGTGATCTGAGTAGATGTAAGTCGTCCACTGCTATACAGGACCTACATGCAACTGCAGTGGTCATAGATGGGCTTGCTCTTAGTGTGGACTGATTCCTGGGATATTTCCTCATAGCAACGTCAAGCCAGATGTATATTTGTGTTGATATTTATATACCTGCATTCAGTTAAGAGACAGAAATGGGCACCAAGTCTTCAAACCACACAGGTATGGGAGTATGAGCATTTTTGTAGTATTCGTAGTCTGTTCAGCAGTGGCTTTTGTCTTTTAAATCTCGATCTTTATTTCAAATTTCTGAGTATTTTATATATTTTATCATTTTTTTCCTAAGTTGTGTTTACAGCTGCAGCAACAACTTCGTAATCAGAGCACAAAGGAAAATAACCAGTGGATCGTTCCCCTCTGGTTAAGTGTTGGTGCAGTGCAGTGATTACATTGGATAAGTGCATCACAGAGAACAGTGGACGGTACAGAAACTTTTCCAGGTTATGTGCTTCTGGCTGGCCATGGTTTGGATTAAAAGGACAGTTTGGGATTAATTCAAGCAGAAGTACAGATTTCTGGATCCGGGCACTGGTCCTGATCACCAGAAAAATCTAACCATCTGTTTCTTATTACATTTAGGAGATCTCCTGAACATGCAATCAAAGTCCAGGATGCAGGGTAGCATAGTTAGCACTGTGGTCTCACAGCAAGAAGGTTGCCAGGTTGTTTGAGTGAGAAAGAAGTTCGAATGGTGGCCTTTCTGTGTGGAGTTTACATGTTCTCCCTATGTATGCATTGCATGCATATCATCCAAAGATATGTTAGGTTAATTGGTTACTCTAAATTGTCTCTAGTAGTGAGTGTGAGAAAAATGGTTGTCCTGGCAGGGCTCTCTGTGTTGGTCTTGTGATGGCCTGGCGGGCCTGTCCAAGATGTACCCAGCCTCTCCCCCAATGATTGCTGAGAGAAGCTCCAGCTTCCCAAAACCCTAACTTGAACTAAGGGATTAAGAAAATGAATGGATGGAAGATAATCAAAACTGGTCCATAACTTTTTGAATTATGGTGATAATTGATCGACTGACAAGACACCAACGCCACTGAACACACTGTAGTAATGATCATTTTCCCAATTGTTGAATTTTCAACATTCAACATTTCAACCATGTCTAATAGTTTAAGCTCACCACTGTCATCCAAAGAGAGATATTCATCCTTAATTAATTGCTTAGTTAATTAGAACAAGTGACCTAATTTCCTATTGCTGCATGAGGTTGTGTCACCTCAACGTGGAACCTGACAGTTGCTTGGAGACACTTTAAGTGCTCAGTTGTTTGAACATGAAAGTACATTCAAAAGCGTTTGGAAAATAAAAAGAGGGATCTTGATACCTCCTCTCTCACTGGAAATTTACAAGAGCTGGGACCTTACAGCAGCCTGGTGTTTCATCTTAGAGGAGGATTAATATTTTCAGTATGTGTAAATCAGTTTTACCAAAACTGAAATAGCAAATATATTGTATCTTCTAGTTTATCTTTGCATAAGTCAAAACAAGTTTAATATCTCACAGCCCTTTAAAGAAAAACTAAATCAGTTTCTTACCGTGTGTTTGGCATGTTTTGATGGCACACTGACATGCACTATAGATGCTAATACAGCTGTCATTGCCCTTTAATGTCCTGGAGCTGAGAAACTGCGACACAATGCTTTTTTCACATCACAGCTGTATATAAGAAGACATTAGACTGACTTTTACTCATCGGAAAGAGCTACGAGAAGAGGCAGGATTCAATATGGGTGCTGAATTAGCTGTGTTTGAAAAGAACTAAAGAAGAGAAATGTGTAATGGGTGGTAAAGTGTAAAAATCAGCCAAAGTTTAGCAATGTTACATCAAAACTCCAAAATGTGTGATTTAATTTGAGTTGCGTCTTAAAGAATTGGTTCGGATTTCAAATCAACATTATAATAATACACTTTTAAAGTCTTTCCAAACTCACAACCTTGATCATTTTTCTTTTTTTCAAAATTAATTAATTACTCAATCAAATCAACTCATTTATTTTTTAAACAATAACCTACTAAAGACTGAATGAAAATCTAAAGTGTATCAGTCAAAAGTTTGGACAGACCAAGCCACGAATTTTGATACAGCTGGTGTTTCCTAACAGGTCAAACCAAGTTAATGTTATTGCTGGTTATATTCTGTACTTGGTTAACTATCACTAAATCTGAAGACCAAAACCAACATTACAACTTTGCTCTGTAAAAGTGAATCAGGGCCTGAGAGCCATTGTTAGTGGATGCAAAGTGAAAAAGTCTGCAAATGATCTGTCATGCCACTTTCTTTTGTCATTGGCCACTCAGTCTGAGAAGGTGTGCACAGTGTTAAATCATAAATATAACAAGAGGTAACCTAACATATGACCAGTTTTGTTTTGTTTTTTTTTAATTAAATTTATGCAAGTAAGCTTAACCCTTTACAGGGCACTCAATGAAATACCTTGAAATGAAAAAATTTAACCTAAAATTTTACTTCTGGTATGTACTAAGACCTCCATTCTGTTATTACACTATCAATAAAAAAATATAGTTTTATGCTAAATATGAAAGAAAACGAAGTGATCAAAAATAGTCACTTGCCTCATCAAGGGTTAACCCTCTGGATGGGCAGTTCGACCAAGAGAATCATTCAGCCCTTCGGAGGGTAGCCAGCTGAGAGGGCCATTAAAACAACTCTCCATGACCTGCAAGAAACTTGCACTAAACGATGCAGGTCAAGAGCCCTGAAAATCCTTAGCCAGCCCCACCACCCTGGACATTCCCTGTTTTCCTTGCTGCCAACAATTGAGAAGATGAGAAGAAGCTTCTTCCCTCGAGTCATTCGTTTACTGAAAGAGGGGCGGTGACCCATACATGACCACTTCCTTTCCAGCACACATCTTTTTCTGTATTGTGGGACAAAAGAGAATTTCACCATCAGCATACAGTGTATGTTGTGTGTGTGTGACAAATAAACAAGTCTTTACCCATGAGAAAAAGCTTGTCAGTTTTTACAACAGGGGTGTCCAGCTTCGGTCCTCGAAGACCACAATCCTGCAGGTTTTCCATCCATCTCTTTTCCAACACAGCTGACTCAAATTCAGAGGTGTCAATTCCTGGTCCAGAGAGTAAAAGTCCTGCCATGTGTTTGGATCTACCTGTACATTTAGAACAGGTGTTTTCACTAACAGGCTCATTTACCTGGCAAATAAACTCTGCTCATTAAATTCAGCTTGTTTGGAGACTGGTCGGAAAAAGCTGCTGGACAGGACTTTTACTTTCTGGACCAGGAATTTCCACCTCTGCTTAAATACATTCATTATGCAGACCTTCATAGACTGTTAGATTAATTTAATTTGAGGTTGGAGTATTTAAGCAGGAATACATTGAAAACCTGCAGGAGGAGCTGCCCTCAACAATTGACTTTGCACCCTCCTGCTCCACAGCATCAGAGATGTCACACAAACTATCTATTCACTGATTCAATCTATTTTCATTGTTGGTTTTTATGGTAATTTTTATTATATATTAAGCTTTGGACAGAGAACATTAAAAATAATGTTTTGCTTTTGATTTTAAAACTACAAAAACTGCTCAAGGTTGTGCAGCGCTACGGCTTGGATGCTCTGCATTGCTTTTTTTTTTTAAATATCTTCTTCAGTAAATGCAAAAAGAATGACACACACAGCCTGAAAACAGAACACCAGTCAATAAAAGCGCCTGGTATCTTTGAATTTATTTGGCCTTGAGGCTAATCTTTGGTTTTTGGGTTTCACTGTGAAATCCTTTACACTTGTAGGTGAATCACACTTTAAAGTTTGCAAGGTAAAACTATGAACTCATGACCCTCTTCAAAGTTATTCTGGTTCATTTTTTTGTGGGAATTTGCCATACTTCACCATGAAATCAAGATTTTTTTCAGTTTCCATGCAAACAAAATTGATTAAACCTCGATGATAAACTAAATGGATTTCACAGGATTGACCTTCACCCCCAAAAAAGATAAAGCGACACATTGATAGGGAGCAACCTTAGCACTCTGACAACTATTCCTGAGGGAACACATTTACTTATCTGCAGGACAAACATAGACACCAGAGACCAGCCTCATGCATCATCCCGAGACAGCATGTAATTACACGATCAGCTAACTATTCAGCAGCTGTAATTTATATGTCTTACTGAATGAGAGGAAACACAAGGAAGAAATGCTGAAGCTACCTGGGGATCCTCGGGGATTGTCGAGGTAGCTGATGGCTGAGAGCATATCACAGAAGTCTCCAACAAGCATTGTGCAGGTCAGCAACTAAGATATGCAGACTTTTCACACACACAAACACACAAACACCAACAACCCACAGGCTGATAGAGCAGCCTCTAATGGCCTAATGGATACACCAGAACACTGGAAAAACACTCCAATTATGTGTGTTTGAAGATAGATTGATGATGGTTTCTGAAATCTTTTCCCCTGCTGGTAGAGTACAGAAGTCTTCCCAGAGCAAATCTTACAGATATGATTTAGAATTCAGTAGAGTTATGTCTTCTATGTGGCAGCAAGATATGTGAAAAACCACTTGTAGTAAACACAGGAGAAAACAAAATGTTTCTCAGGGGAAATCACTTATAAGATTTTGTTGCCAATCCAGAGTTTCCCCAGCAGAACAACTATAGTGAGAAAAACAATGTTATGGAATAAAATGATGAAGCACTTCATCTCATATTCAGCTTGTCTTAGCAGTTGGTTCGGCATCATTGTCTGTAAATACAAAAACTAAAATAAAATATAAAAACATTAAGCAGAATAACTTATTTAGGTAAAATTATGAATAATATTTTAAGATAAATACATTGCAATATGTTAAATATTAAATAAAATAACTATTGTATAACACTAGTTACTGTATATACAGTATTTTAGAATCTATCATATATAATTGTGGTGGAATGAGATTCCTCCCTCCCACATTGCACCTCCAAGCTGCAGCAGATTGGCAATCATGACTGGGCGGAGCTGGATGCCTTTATATTCAGCCAGGTGGCTCCTTCAGCAGATCTTCCTTGCCTGGGGTAGCAGACTGGTAGCTGTGGCTAGACTAGCATGAATGCCAATTCCACTGCTCTGCATGCCACTGGCAGCTTAATTGGGCATCAGTGGAGTTGGGCAGCCTCACTTCTGAGGGTTTGTGGACGGCTAAATTGGAGCCAGTGCCGGGACAGCGGTATTCCTGTTCTCTTCCTTGTGGGGCAACATTGTGTAGTGATCTTGGCCTTCCAGGATTAAAAGACATTTGAACTGGATTAAACAATAGTTTTCATATTTCTTTCTCTGCAGTAAGACTGGTCCACACAAGACGAGAGGGTGACCATTTGACCCAAGAGGAGGGTGACACCCAGAGATTTACACCCTTCTCTCTCTATAGCATTCCACCCAAAAGCTAGTAGAACATCTAGCAATTTATGGTTGCAGGTCGGGGGGATGCCGAGAGTCACATCTGGCCAAACCCTGGGTCTTGTCAAAAATGACACCTTTCATCAAAGTACCAGACTTCATGGCGCCAGAACAACCCCCTCCCCTGACTGAGAAAGAGACTGAAAGAAATTCAAACTTCTTTCCCCAATTGAAGGAAACTTTAGATGCTTAACCTCATGATCTTATTCTTCAAGTTGTCTAACCGATTTAACTTAGTCTAAATGACTTTGGTTAATTGTTTTTATTGAATTTCTTCTTTTCCATTATTTTATCTTGATATGTGATTTAATTCTTTGAACTGATCACACACATGTATTAATCATAAACACTGCATTAAATAATGTTGATTATGTTTTCCAAGCTTCAGACCTCTCTTAAGCTACTGATGTGAATGAATAAAATGTGAGTTTTCCTTTTTAGGATTACCCGATGAAGACGAGTCATGACAATTAATTAATCCACCTTTAATAAAAAATACATGTAGCCAATCTTTTCATGTGTGTAAGTAATACTATAAGTTAATGCTTTTCTTCCCAGCAAACGAGGAATCTGCATAACTCTGAAAGAATGTGACTTGATGTGTATTGGAGTCAAACAAAGCAAAGAATTGTGGGTATTGTGTTCACACTAATGAGATGCAGAAGGAGGGAACTAGAGCTGACCTGATTGGATAAGGTTGGTCAGCCTCTGACAGAAACAACTCATGACTGGCTGGAAGTTCGAAAGGCGGGTCTGTTTAAATTAGACTGGCTACCTGACTTTCGGAGGCTTTTGTTTTGTCTTCTTTTGTCTTGGTCTAAGTTTTTTCTTCTGTTTAGTTCTTAGTCTTTCGTCTTCTTTTTCTTTTTGTTATTTCATTATAAGCCTTTTACCTCTCCGTTCTTCCGAACGGGAGAAAGTACAACAAGTGTTTATTTGTAACCAGTATTTTTCCCGAGATCAGTAATTAACCAGAACCGTAGCTCCAATTTTTTCCACTGCGTCTTAACACGTAAAATCTGGAACTATCTATTTTTGGGACAATCTGGATCATCATCACGCCGCTCTGGAACTCCGCTGAACGGACCCAGAAGCCCAGAGTAGCCGCGTAGACCTACATCTTCTGACGACAGACGGTCCATTCCTCGGAGACTCGCAGTCCAGGAGAGAACCACCCGGGTTCGCAGCTCCGCGACCGCTTCAAAAGTAGGATCTGATAGCGCTCTGACATTTGTGATGTCCCAAACCAGTACATCAAATTGTAATTAAATAATTAAATTTGAATTCTTATCCAAATTTAGAATTATTGAACACGTTCTTATCAAAGATTTAAATAAGATAATCATCCCGATTTATTTGCTTAATTCCAACCAGTTTCTTCCTGCTCCATCTCATTTAATTAATTTCAGCGTTCCTTATTAATGTCATAAATGAAAATCCATGCAGACAAATTCATTATACCATCTCACCAATAACCTCTCCATCATTGCTCATTTTCACTGTTGTATGTTTACCATCATTGTAATAAATATGTATAATCAATTCATCCGTTCTTGTCATAATTTCTGAATGCACAATTTCTGGTTTATTCGTTCTTAGGATTTACTCCTTTAAATTGAGACTGTTTATTGAAATGACAGTATTTCAGGTGTCTCATCCGCCTGAATCTTAGGTTAATTAAAAGTGATGAGTGGTGCTCCAAGGTAATTAATAAATTAGTAGAGGCCTATTCCACTACAATTGGGTAAGGGCATGTTTTTCCAAATCAACCAACAATTAACCCAGGTAATAAATAAATCTGTGTTTCAACAGGCCTGAGGAACTGCTGCTGTTTTTGTCTCCCCTGTGATTCCTGGCCATTCATCCAGACTGTGGACGGTCAATGACCAGGTTTTGAACTTTTTAAAGTTTACTATTTACCTTTCTGAGACAATCGGGAGTTTCCATTAAAAAAATGTACCTTTTTCATGACACTTTTTAGATGTACCTATAAAGGTAGAATGCAAGATGGAAGACATTGGAGGTCAGATCACTGAGCAAATTAACACTGAAGGTAGTGTGTCTTAAAGTTACTAAATTATCTACCATTTATAGAATGACTTTCCAGCCATTGAGCTCTTGTCTCAGGCCTTCTGCTTCTGTTTGGTCACTTTATATTCTTCTCTAATGAATAGTAAATTAGATTTTAGAAGTTTCTTGCTCCTAGGCTGAGCTCAATTAGATAGTCCATAATTTCCCACATGCAAAAGCACATCTGTCAAATGTTATTGATTTTTATCTGAGGGGCTGCACTAAGTGTTGACTGGTATAAAGTGCACAGTGAAAAACGAGCCTCCATTATGAGCTGCTTTTCAACAAGATGAATATCAAGGGTTAATCTGAAAGTAACTGAGTGGAAGTATTGGAGTTACTTTACAGCAAACGGGCTTTGGTCCAATCTTTGAGATCTACTATCCTGCAGCTCTTAAATGCAACCGTCTCTAACGCAGCTGGATCAGATGAGTGGTTCCTCATGTCTCTGCAGAGCTGAATGACATGCAGAAAAGGGACTTCAGTCATTTGATTCAGGTGTGTTGGAGAAGGGAAGCATGTAAAAGTTGCAGGATGGTAGAGCTCGAGGGTCGGACTTGGGAACCCCCTCCCTTTCAGCCTGGACTGTTTGCACTGCAGCTGGATTCTCTGTGCACAAATACTTTGCTTTGATTTGACTTGAACTATCTATGGAAAGAGGGGTGGAAGTCATTTAGACGCACATGACTATTATAGCTGTGCACAACAAATGATTGAGACTGTGGCACAGAATTTGGAGGAAAAGATGGTGTAAAGGTTTATTGCTATGCACAAGCATGAAAGACAGGGGAGTTTGTCTACCAGGATGCAATGAGTTGACCTTTAATATAATCTTGAATCCACTTTAAAACTCCACAGTCACTTGTATCATGTTTGCCATGTGTTTCCTGCCCAGCAGAAGAGGAAAGTCTGTTTCCATGAGAATGACTTTGACTGGTGATAACAGAAGTGAGACGATGAGATCTTGTTCCCTCTGATAAGATCTGTAAAGTATGAACAAAGCAATTTGTCACCTGCCGCTGCAGTGTTTCTTCATATTCTGTATTATTCCAAAATGTCATTTATGAGTATTTTCAATAGTGCTGTTCTCATGATAAACAGAGATGTGCATAATGTGTTGTTGGAAACCTTTTTCAGAAGTAGCATGAGCGATTCAGATAATAAACTAAATAATTTACTGAATCCTCTACTTGGAGCAAAGGTTACAGCGTGAGTGCTCATTATTTTTGCTTCACTAAAACTATGAGTTATCATGATTTCAGACATAGTTAAAAAAAAAAATAAAGTCATAGATTAATATCTTGCAAACATTTTGGCAAGTTGCAAGACTTCAAGCTTGATAAGAAGTTTGTAGATAAGATAAGAAGTTTTATTAAAGTTTGAGTAAATCTTATCTATTTACAATTCCACGTATTACCTCCAGTAAGGAGTGGCAGTGGCAGCATGTTTTCGGCAGTTTGTCTGTCTGTTTGTCGGTCTGTCAGCAACTTTATGCAAAAGACTACTATACTGATTTACATTTTTTTTCTCTGACATTGGGTCTTGTTCAGACCCAAGTTTACATTAACTTTTGGAAAGAATCATCTTGATCCAGGAATTTTCTAATGGATTCTTTATGCATACATATATATATATATATATATATATATATATATATATATATATATATATATATATATATATATATATATATATATATATATATATATACATACATACATGCATACATGCATATATGAATTTATGAAATTTGTCCTTATGTAGTCGTTTGTCCTTTTGCAATATTCTGGATAGAACATCCAGAACAGGAAAATGATCGGATCTTTGGAAGTTTCATCACTGTAACAGCAAATTAAGATATAAATATGCATTTAGCACCAAAATGTAGCTAAGACACTGTGGATTCATTATCAATGAATATAGGAATCATATAACTTATGCATAAAATAAATTCACGACTATAACATAGGGTGGAAATCACAATATGTGATTCTTGCAATGAGTGGTATCATACCTATGTATCAAAGATCCTCCCATGCAACTACAGAACTGTACCTACAGGACATACAGGGAAGTGGATGTAGGCTAAGGAGCTCTGCTCTGATTACGTCCTTCGCTTTCTGTTATCTATGTGCACTGCATTTACAGTTGCAGTCAAAATTATTCAACCCCAGCTGAAAATTAGGTTTATTGGTGATATGTACAAACTAGCAGTTGTTTGCACGAAGCAAATCATACAAGCATTTAAACAGTTCAACACAACTAATAACACAAGCTGTTTCTCCTAATTCAACAGGTAATGCCACTTTTAACAACCATTTGGATATTATATTGCATCTTAAAAAATTATTTATAAACATCACTGGCCCAGCCTGACTCTCCTTTCCCTTTTTATTATTTTGTCCCTATAGAAAATAATCAGCCAAGCCGGACATTTTGTGGCTTATAATGTATCTTGTATGGATTTTTCTTGTGAAATGCAATGCTTGCGGACGAATGAATTCAAACACAAAAGATATTTATAAATGATCATATCAAGTCATGATGAAGAAATTTTAAATAGATAAAACAATAACATACACAAGACAAACAGAAGCCAGTCTGCAGGGAAACAGGTTGCCAGAAATCTAATATAATCACATTTTACTTTCCTGGAAACCAGAAACAAGTTAATTGTTTACATTTTGCACATGGGTCTTTTTCTTTTAAAAAGCCTTTTCACATGTCTTATTTAAGCTGGTACAACATCCTGGATATGTCATCTAACTGGGTTTGTTGCATTTTTTTAAACCAATCCAAACAGACCAAATTAAAGTAAAACAATGAATAGAAAATTGACTGCAGTCAGCAAAACTGCACTTAAAGCACCCTGCTTTTGTTTTCAGTTCGATAAGTATTTTACATCCACCAACCAAAACAACTTCCCAATAAGCCTGTTAGTTGATGAAGCTGTGTATGGTTGTATGGTCACCATGACTTTGAAAAAATATACATTAAATATCCAAATAAAGGATTTACCCAAGCATGACACAAAATTTTACATTTAATTACATTAAATAGTATTTTCTGACGACGGGGTCAAACGGCAGTCCTTCATAGGAGCCTCCTGAGAAACTATCCTCCATTTGAATGAAAATAAGAGAATTGCTAAATGAAAAGTTGGTCTGGAAACACAAACATCTATCCTTCTCAATATCTCTACGATTAGACCACATCACGCTCCAATGAAGCTGCTCAGTGGTTTTATCAGGAAACATCTTTGTGTGAATTAACCGAACCCGATCCAATTAACGATAAAAAGAAACACATACACAGTTTTCCCTAGAAAACCAAGATAAGACCAAATAAATTTTATTGATCTCTGAAAGAAAGAGGCTCACACCGACGGTACGCAGAGAGGAGGACACAAATAATGCAGTGAAATAGACAATATAGGAAAGAGTTTTCTGTTCATTAACTAGGGATTAAAGAGCTAAGATGTAAAGTCAGAGAGGGTTTATATGAGCAGACAGGAAAAATCAGCATATAACTGCAAACTAACAGGACTTTTCTTTTCCCTACAGGAAAAGCGAGAAAAGCCTGAACCAGGCTTTTCTCACTTTTGTCAACAGAACGTATCATTTAGCCCTGAGGCGCTGCCTTCACTCCCACTGCTTACAGTACCATGGGAACAGGACTGACAAGAGAAATGTGGGCAATATCTATTTTTCCCACGTGGATTTCTTCTAAAGTGGATCAAACATACTTAATTATGACACATAAATGAGCATTTCTTTATAATGTACTCAGTCTCCAACAGTGTTTACTGAAATTAAACACTTTTTTTTACAGAAATCCCAGAATCTAAAAGAACATTCTCCTTAAATGTTGCAAAATTAACGCAGCATTATGTTGTACTGTAAATTACCTTCTAGTCAAAGGTCTGGACACATTTTCCCATTCAATCTATTGAACTCATTTAGACTGATTCTGAATGCATTAAAACTTCTGTATTAATACTGATGGCACATATTATACATCATGCATGATTATTAAAGTAGCATGCATATATCTTTTTATAGACCAACGGTGGAAAGTAGATCTCCAGGATGCAGTACATCTGGGAAAGCATTTCTTTTAAGGACAAACAATGATGTCTTCCTATCCCCAGCCTCATGGAGTTAACCTCATTAAGGTAAAAGCTATCCTGATGTTTTAGTTGAATATAGCTGACTAAACTGTGACTGAAAGTGCAGGTAAACCAGTTACCAAAACCAAATTAATTTCTCAAAGATAAAATAAAGAGTGTAAAAAAAATAAAAAATGCTTGGTCAGATAGACGAGAATTAAGCATGTTTTCCAGGGCGAAGAAATTCAGCCCTAAAAGGGCTGCTGTCCTACAGACTTAAACAAATCCAACAGACCATGAAGATCTGCACTGACTCATTATTTGAGTCAGGTGTGTTGAGGCAGGGATTCATCAAAAACCCGCTGGACTGTGACCCTTGTACGACCCTCGTACGACCATATTAAGTATCCCAGATGTTGTATCGTTGCATCATGTACTGCTTAATACAGGCTTTTCCACCTTTTTAAAATAAGTTATACTTACAAAAACAAATGGTTGTTTTTAAAATAGTGACCTTAAGGCATCAAGTAAAGACAGGAAAGTGAACTAAAACATGTAGAAAGGGGTCAGGGTTGGAAATGGATGGAAATACATTAAGTGAAAATTTCTTTCTTCATCCCTAAAGGAAAATCACACATTAATATAATATAACTAGGAAAGGGATAAGCTGCGAAAAAGCCAAACGCCTTAATGCATGAAGCACCTGTTTTATTACTTGAGCGTCTTCCTTTGTGACAGTTTCATAAAAGACCCTGAAACATATTTCTGTAGACCAGCTTTTTTGTGATCACATAAACAACATTAAGTCTTAATAGCTCAATAAATTACATAATTTTAGAGTCGGGCTGTCCCACAATAATGATCAGATGTTTGGGACTCTACATAAATTCATGAATTAAAGTTGTAAGCTGAGACAAATCAGTAACCTTCAGCGGTTTCCTTTGCAGGCAGCTAACTCCATGGAGAAATCTCCCATGGGAGCATAAATGTAGCATATCCCTCTCTTTTACAATGTTTGTGGAAATTGGCTTCTTCTTAGGTCATCAAATGTGATGTGTGTGTGTGTGTGTGTGTGTGTTTTCCATCCTTTGCTGGTGTTACTGCTGTATCACTGCTACATCTTTATATTAACTCCAACAACCATTCTGCTGTGACACACAAACACAACTGCATTAACTTCCCCTGTTTTCTAACACAGCTGCAAATGGTCTCATATACACATTTATTTTTGTAATCTATGGTCGGTATGATTAAAAAAAGGAGAAGACATGAAAATTACCCAGCTGTAACTTCAGAACAGTCACACTGAGTCGGCCAAATTAAATGCTATTATCACCATCATTATTTGTCAGCATAACTTGTAATATGTATTTTTATTCCACGGCAAATTGCCAAGACAGTGAAACTATGTGGAATTGTCTAAATATATGCGATCAATATGATGATACTGTTTATTTTTCCAGAGAAGTGCTTTCGTGGTTTTTATCTCATGATGTAAAAAAAAGCATCAACTATAACTAATAAAGTGATACAGCTTGACTCGGGCTGTAAATGCTACACTTTAGAACAGGGGTGTCGAACTCCAGTCCCCGAGGGCCGGTATCTGGCAGGTTTTTGTTGTTTCCCTCCACCAACACAGCTGATTCAAATCAAATGCATCCAGCAGCTTCTTGTCAACCTGTTTTTAAGTTTTCGGTCAGGCGTGCTGGAGCATGGAGACAACAAAAACCTGCAGGATACCGGCCCTTGAGGACTGGAGTTCGACACCTGTGCTTTAGAAGTTCACGGAGCTTAAAGTTTGGATCATGGCTACAATGCAGCTACCAGTTCTTCTCTCAAAGCTACACACAGCTAGAAAATACATTCAACAACTAGGATTTCTACAAAGAGGGAGATGTTGTGAGGCTGCCAGAGCAAGATGCAACCAGCATCCTGACTGGAAAGTAATTACAAACGTTCTCTGGAAAATTAAGGTTTTTATTAGCACTTAATAATTAGAAGCACTAAGAGAGAGCAAACCACCAAGCCATTTTTTCCCCCAATGATTGTGGGCATTATTTTTGAGTTCCAAACTAATGGAAAAGTTTTCCCAATCTCCCCGTAGTAAATAATTCCTGGATCCTAGCGGTGATCCAGATCACCCCCAAAATATAATCACTCGTTCCCTTTCTGAGATTTTCTGAAAATGTCATCAGATTTCAACACTTTGAGTTACGTTGCTAACAGACAGACAAACCAACACCAGTAAATACACAAACTCTGCCTTGATGGGGATGAGAGACACCTGTTACATGGACTGTCATACAGTTGGCATTAACATTTCTGTTAGCAGTAAATTACACACAGACAAGCACAAGACTGCAAAACAACTTGTAAATGTGATTTACTTAGTTTGAGGATTGTTTTTCCAATTACTTTCAATATTCATTCATTCATTCATTCATTTTCCCAACAGCTTAATCCAATTCAGGGTTGCGAGGAAGCTGGAGCCTATCCCAGCAGTCTTTGGACGAATGGCAGGGTACACCCTGGACAGCTCGCCAGTCCATCGCAGAGCTACCTTCAGTATGAGTTGTTGAATTCATGCTAATTGTTAGTTAGACATAAGTGCCCAGTTACTTGGCACCTTAACACTAATTATATGTGACTGATAAACCTCCTTTTAACTAGAACTAGGCACAGATTAATATTTGAAGGTTCCAGTCGTCATTATGGTCCTTTCATCCTATTGTACCTTACAAACAGAGGTGCACAAAGCTAAAACATTTTAATTCCAGAGATGTCAACGACATTAAAGCTGCAAAGCTGTGTCTGGAAACACAGGATTTTCTTGTCTGCTGGGAGAAAGCAGCTCTGCAACTTCTGCAGCTTGGTTATGCACGTCATTGGTCCATTTCCAAAGGAGAGATACCGCCGGAAATCACAGGAGCAGTGTTGAGTTGTATCCCTGACCTGCAACCAGGAGAAGTAACAAACCAAAGAAGAAGACAAATAATAATGTCAAATAATTGATCAGCTTCAGACTGTGTTCTTTTCACCTAGTTTGTGACTACATTTCTCTCTACAGTGCATTCTGTTTTTCTTTCTGATGGATTATACTGAAAGTCTGTCCAGAGATCATTTCGTAGATTCTGACCAGCAATGCTCTTTGTTGATGCTGCTGCCAGGGTCCATCAATGAATAATCTCTTTTGTGTGTCTGTGTGTGTGACTTCTGACCGTTTGTGTGTTGTGCAGAATGTATGCTGGATGCCTTGTGGTTGGTGTGACTTTCCACTGGGTATTGAAGTTCTATCACATCCTGCAGTCTCATACTATCATGAAAGGAATGCAGTGATGTGAAAGAGATAAAGCAATTATATGGATTTTATGTAGAAATAAATACAAATAAAATAAAAAATAAAGCCAAATGAGTAAAAAGAATGCATATGTATAGATACATAAAAATACACTTGTCCTTGTACGGTATGGTTCTACAGTTCCTTTGCTCCTCTGTTCACCTTTTTGTTGCCCAATGAGGATTTAAACAGTATGGAGGACAAAGGAGTCCCTCGATCTGTTGATTCTGCTCTTTGGAAGCAACAACCTGTTGCTGAACAGGCTTCTCAGCTCATGATGACAGTCTGATAGAGTGCAGAGGGTGGCTGGTACTGTCCAGTATGCCCAGGAGTTTGCTTAGTATTATCCTCTCTGCTACTTCCACCAGAGGGTCTAGCTTCATGGTGACCACCGAGCCAGCCTGCATGATCAGCTTTTCCAACCTAGAGAGGTCTCCATTTGAAGGGCTCCCACCCCAGCACACCTAACATGGATAGGATGCAGCAGCATTGCTGGTATGTTTTAGCTTGTGACACAGGCACAACAGGCTGAAATGCTTTTTGAACATCTAACAGACCATCTTCTAACATTTTCATCCAATTCGGTCTAGTCAATGAAACCTCACCCAGGTTTTGTTAAATTTTAGTGTTAAGGTTTTGCAGGTTGTAGGGTGCATCCAGGAACTGAGTCGACAACAAGTTAGGGGGGAAAAGAGCAAAAACTGGCTTTATTATGAGTCCAATCTTGGCTAGTGAAAACTGACTTGGTCATGAATCCTTTCCTTGGAAGAAAACTCAATGATCTGGCAACAACTGAATGCAGCCTGGCTGAGCAGGTGAGTAGCTTCCCCGTTAACCTCAGGTGAGCACAATCTCCAATCAGGGGGACTTGCTTTGCCAGTTAGATCTCTGAACAGAAAAAACAAGACATAAATAGCATAAATACAATTCCAACATTTAGTCTTCAAAGAACCATGTTTAGCTTGTTGGTTTCTCGTTATCCTCTCAAAAAAAGCTGTCAATGAAATCATTTAGTCATTGTTGACTAAACAACAGTGTAAAATCTAATCAGCTCTCCATTGTCAGGCTGCATGAGTTTAAATCTTATAGAAGCTCTTTCTCAGAAACTCATCTCTCACATAATTTGTTTCTCCTATTTTCATTGGCTGTCAAAAATAATAAATTCAAACATTTCTGTTCAACAAAAGCAGCATTGTAATAATTTTCTTACACATCCACATAAAGCAAAATTTGTAAAAAAAAAATACATTGGAAATATTTTCAAAGGAAATGTTAATTAAAGAAAAGGTTGTTTTGCTTAGAACTACATCTTGTGCAGCATTCTTTGTTTTCATTAAGTGATATAACTTAGTCTGTAGCAGAAAGTACATAATGACCAGGATTAAAGGACATTGTTACTGTAACACTGTTCTATTGGGACAACATCAGCAGATACAGAGACTAAGAAACTTAGTTACTGATAGCTGCTAAAGCTGTTCAGTGTGTTAAGAAACAGTACACACCCACACTGGTTTAACAATATTGGCGTAGAAATGGGTCGGGACATTGGGGATGTGCTGTGATGGACTGGCGAGCTGTCCAGGGTTTACCCTGCCTTTCACCCAAAGACAGCTGGGATAGGCTCCAGCTTCCCCGCAACCCTGAATTGGATTAAGCGGTTTGGAAAATGAATGAATAAATGAATGAATTAGGGATGTGTCTCGGTATCTTATACCTTCTGATTTGTCTCTACCATTTTCTGTCAAACAGAACCGTTGAGAGTTTAACTCTCAGTGTTTAACTCCTGTCTGAAAAACAATTTAAACTGTTCTGATTGGCCACGCTCTTGTGTTTCTTGCTAGGTGACAGTCTGCCCCAGTTTCATTTGCTATGTTCAAAGACCGATTGCAGAGAATGGCACAAATTGTGGCTGGGTTTTCGGTCAGAACTTCAAGAGCAAAGTAAAGACTCTCTCTGGAGAGCAGGAGTTGTATAAAGAGTAAGTCAACGTAAAAATTTGACTCACAAAGAAATTTTCTAGCTGCTTTCAGGTCATTATCGGTGATAACAGCCACCATGTCAAGATCTTCTTTCCTTTGCATGAATAAATGTTATTTTCTCACAGAATCAAAGCTGTCAAGTAGTTCAGGGAGAGAAGGAGATGCTGAAGGAAACTGTTATGGTTTGGAACAGGAGGGAAGACCAACAAAAAAGAGAAAGATAGTCAAACATGCAATTAGAGAGGGATTTATTGGTATGATGGAAACCATAGCCGAGGTTGTTGATGATTGCACAGAAAGGAGGCGTAGGAACAAATCAGATGGAGACTGGTTGAAAAGAACAGACTATTAACTCCACTGGTGAATACCAGAAAGTCTTTTTCCAACTGATTTACTGACCACAAAGGTTTTTGTGAGGTGTTAGAAACGGATCCTTCCAGGTAGTTCATGCTTGCCCTGCAAAGTCACCAGAGATTTGGATAAATACTGACGGACAGCAGATGATTTCCCACAGCTTCATGTGGGGACCTGGAGAGCAGAAGAGAGCAGATTTAAAGACAAAAAACAGCAACTTCCTTTTAATGTCAAAATGGGACAGACTTGGTCATATGTTACCACCATAAACCAGAGGAACTGGCGCCGGCTGAAGAACAGATCCAGGCTGCAGTAATCAGTTGTCCCAGATGAGCTGCATAAACAATCAACAACTGGAAGCCACAGAAAAACAAAACCCAAAACCCCACATAAAACCCGACAGTGATGAGCTTTAGTATTCAGAGTTGTGATCTGGTCTGCTTTATTAAATAATCAAATAAAATCTAATTAAAGTTATATTATTGCAAAGTGAAGCCTACTATTGTACAAACTAAAACATGCATTTTTGAGTTGGACAGAAATAAATGGACAATACTTTTAACATGGGTTTCAATTGAAATGAGAATAATAATGATTTTAAAAAGATCGATGCAGGTGTCTACAGTTAAAGTGATCACTTATATTTTGTCGTTCTGAATAATTGCATATAGCAACGATGATGTAGTTTGTAGCAACTATTTATTACTGTTTTTAATTAAAGGGACAATCAGTGGAAATTTATCATTTATGGATTGAAAATGATTTTTTTTTTAAATATTTAAAAGTCTAGAGGTGTATTTTATCTGGATTATAGTATGATGTCACACAGTTCATGTCTCTGTTGATCTCTAGCCATGTGTTTACCAGCCGATCTGGCAACACGTTTGTGTACATTCATGTGAATCACTAGATTACCGTTGGCATTGTGTTGGAGTGCAATGTCTGCCACTATAGAAAATCTTTGTAAATCCATTCATAGATTTGTTTATGTTTGTTCCGGTAACTGTTTACATAAAAATCTTTCATTTTCAAGCTCTTCCCTTTTGGAACTAAACACACCCCATAGATGTCCACATCTGCTTAGACTTTGGGAGGAGGATCTCATATCCAGAAAGACACGGTTGCTACAAAGGAGTCAACACTTATAATTACCAAAGTGGACACAGTCCTTTAAATGGGAAAGTTGTTTTGCTCAGTGTGCTTGCACTTTGCACATTTATTTATATATGAGGTGAGTGGGGGTAACAACAAAACAAAGAAAAATTGAATGCCAGACCCGAATATAACATTTTGCATTATAAACTCCCTGTTTAGATGTCCTATTCACTCTGTGGACAAATTTTATGTCTCTATCAAGTTCAAACTCAAACTTGTACTTTTAAACAATAGTATGTATCTTAGTGACATAATCAACATTGTGTTATATATGCATTTGATTTACCAGTAGTAAATTAATATATAATGAATAAATGAACCAATAAATGAATACTCATATATGTCTTGGGATGTGGTACACAACATGAAAAAAGCCCCAGGCAAGGGTGGAGCCAGGCAGGTGACTTGTTGGGACACGTGCCACCCCTAAAACATGACTGGCCCCAAGGTGCCACGCCAAGAAAAGACAACCAAATATTTAACCTTAACAAAATCTTACCTGGGTGAACATAAGATGCTATAATGCAACTGAATGCTCCACATAATACACTTCATATGTGTTTAACAATAACACTCACCTGTTAACAGCAGCAAACAGACATGCAGACCTTTCCTCCTTTCTGTCCTCCCTTCAAAGATTCCCTGTGCAATAGAGAAATTACTTTACATTTTTCTAACATATAAATGTCTAAATTCCCTTGCTTCACCTTCTCTTTTTGACCTCTGTCAGCCTTATGGCCCTTCTCAGCCCCTGACATCTGCCAAGCAACTGGCTTTGGCTGCCATGGAGACAAGACTTGAGCTCAGAGAGGATCAGGCTTTCACAGTAGCCTGAAACTTTAGGAAAAGTTACATTTGTAAAAGAAAAGTAACAAAGTAAACAGCTGCATGGAGGACAGATACATATGGGAAATCTAATCATTTTATAAAATGAGGTATAATTCACGTCCAGCCACATTCACAATGAGGACATGAAAATGTACAGAGACGAGACTTCAGCACAGATAATCTAGGTGAGTTGATATTTTCATGTCTTTCAAACCTGTCAAGGTTGGTTTGTGAACAGCTGGCATGATTTGCATCATAAAGCTTGTCAGAATAAAGAAAAAGACTCACTTAATTTTTTTGTCTAACAAAATAAGAAAATTAAGCCATCAAATATTTGAAGTAAAAGGCTGATTTAGTAAGTCGTTCAATAATTACCATTCATGCTGCAAAAGCTTGAAACACCAGCAGGCTGTTTAATTAACCTGGAACGTAAAGATTTTGCATGTAGAAGCTTGTAGCAAGGATTCTTTAGCTTCACACTGTAAACTAAACACACACAGCTTACTGTAGCCACACATTAAAAATAAACTTTGTTTACTGTCAGATGTCAAGAACCACTGCAGTTTGATGGTGTAGTTTAAGATCAATTCACACCAACTGATGTGTGCATCCTTTTGCACCTGCAGCGGACAGTTGTGGAGGATAATTCCAGATGATGTAGCAGCCACTGTGTTTACTTTCTCCTCACGTCCCACTGAAAGGACTCCACACTTTGAAGCTCGAAGACAGACGGATGGTTACACAATGCTTCTTCCTCTTCACACTCCACCTGCGTGTGAGTGT